>NC_062284.1:110038734-110341764 GCF_902655055.1 Lutra lutra
AAAAGGTCCAGTCTGACTTAACATTAGACCCCTTCTTGACAACAGCTTACCCACTACTCTCTAGGGGAATGATTTTTCTCCCCATCTCCAATTTGTTTCTGAGATAACTTTGGCATAGGCCTAAGCTTGGATTTGCAGATGCTGAATGGATAACTCAGATGGAGGAACTGGAGCAAAGAAGAAAGAAAAGGGCCAGAGGCTGCACTCCATCTTGGCCTCCAGGGTTGGTCGCCTTAGCAGCATGAAAGTCCAAACCATTTCCTGCTCCCAAACCCATTCCCCAAGTGTCACTCTCTGCTTCCCTCAGAGCTCTGCCCCAGCTCTAGCATTGAAATACCCAAATGCTATCATTTGATTCCTTTGGGTGCACAAAGTCCCACACTTCCACTTATAACCTCCCCGCTCCTCCTCTTCTCCCACCCCTTCCCCAATCTAAGTTGAGAAAAAGCAGAATAGACAGCCGAATAGAAAGCAGAGTATTATATAGAGGTTCAGTGCTTAGACTCTGGACCCAGACTGCCTGGGTCCTTGCCTTGCCTCATGCTAGCAATATGACCTAGAGTAAATAATATAGCCTTGATTTCCCCTTCTGTCAAATGGGGGTAAAAATGAGCTATTTAATAGGGCTGTTATGAGGGTTAAATGATTCCTATTTGAAAGCCATTTAAATAATATCTAGCTTGTAACAAGTACTATACAGTATTTATAAACTAAAATGTTTTTATCCCCTTCTGCTTTCATTAACAGTAAAAGCTCTAGGTGGTGATCATTACTAAGGTTCACCAGACCCTGTTGCCTTCTCCACCTTCTTGAAATTAGTTGCAGCCACAAACTAGTTCTGATCAATGAAATGTGAATAGAGGGAATGTGTGTTACTTCCTGGTGAAAACAGGTTAAGAGCTAGAACTCAATTCTCGATGCTCCTCTTCCTCTGCCCTATTGGCAATGGAATGCCAAGTGACACACGGAAAATGGCTGCCCAGAAGAGTCACCTAGACCTGTGGTGACATCGTAAGTAGGAAATAAGCTCTGGTTAACTAAGACCCAGAAATTCTGGCATTGTTTGTTACTGTACCATAACCTAAACTACCCTGACTCATACAGATTGTGAGCTTGCTTTCGGTGCAGGAAATTAAGGGAACAGTGATTCCTAGACTGCACATTAGAAACACCCTTGAGTTTCTCAAAATCCCAACATCCAAGGCACAGCTCCCAGACCAGGTAAATCAGAATTTCTGAGCATGAGACTCAGCCCTCAGCAGTTTCAAAGATCCCCAGGTGATTTCAGTGTGCACCAAGGTTGAGAACCAGGGTCCCAGAGCAACATTGTACTTCACAGGAATCTCTGAAAATGAGATTCTGTGTCCAGATTCTCACCTCCTGGGGACCCGGCCTGCAGTTACACACACCCAGTAAAGACCCAGCCCTAACTGTGAGTTTCTCCATCGCGGTAGCTACCAGGCACCTCGGAAGAGAAATCTCCAAGACTGACGCACCATAAATCCAAGCCTCCAAACCACTTGCCTTCTCAGATGCAGCCCCATCCTTCTATGCATTCCTCAACCACCCCTTCTGTTCTCTGCAGGAACTTTTTTTTTTTTTCAAAGATTTTATTTATTTATCTGACAGAGACCACAAGCAGACAGAGAGGCAGGCAGAGAGAGAGAGAGAGAGAGGGAAGCAGGCTCCCCACCGAGCAGAGAGCCCGACGCGGGACTCGATCCCAGGACCCCGAGATCATGACCCAAGCCGAAGGCAGCGGCCCAACCCACCGAGCCACCCAGGCGCCCCTCTGCAGGAACTTTTTCAGAGCTTCTCCTCTGTCTTCACACCTCAGGTGTCACCCTCTTACCTCTCAGTCTCAGAAGATGACTCACAGAGAACAGGTCATGCTGTCCATCCTCAGACCTCCTGCTTTGCCTCTCTCTCTTCCGTTTCTTCTTTCTTCTGGGTGAATTAGGAAGTGATTTCCTTCTCCATCCCTCCACCAGTGTTCTTAGTCCTATTCACTTGTGCCTCTGGAGGGATCTCACTTTACTAACTGTGCTCCTATCCCTTCGTGTCAATGGCTCAAAGGGGTGCTCTGTATTAAGGAAGGACTCTGTAGTAAGGAAGGATGGACGTAAGGACTTCTGTGCCTCCTGTCGACTCCTTTACCCACTGTGGATTGACCTCCACCCCACTACTTGCCTCAAACTACCTTCCCAAAGACCATTTTCAAATTGCCAAACCCCATGAGGCAATTTTGTTTTAATTTTACTTTATCTGCCTATGACATATGGCCCTGTTACCACTCCTCTCTTTTTTTTTTAAGCATTCTAAAGAAACTTAGTTTTTTCTTTCCTTTTATTTTTTTTTTGAAGGTTTTATTTATTTGACAGAGAGATAGAGAGAGAGCACAAGTAGGCAGATTGCCATGCAGAGGGAGAGAGAGAAGTAGGCTCTCTGCTGAGCAGGTAGCCTGATGTGGGTCTCGATCCCAGAACACTGAGCTGAAGGCAGCCGCTTACCCCAGAAGCCACACAGGTGCCCCCACACCTCTCTTCTCTAAACATTCTCTTACCTTAGACTGACTGGTTTGGAATACTGATTGTGTGACTTCAGCATTTTAATTAACCTATCTGTGCCTGAGTGTCTTTATGTGTAAAAATGGAATAGTAATGGTGCCTACCTCATACGGTTGATATAAGAATTAAATGAGTGTTGTGAAGTGTGTAAACCTGGCGATTCGCAGACCTGTACCCCTGGGGATAAAAATATATGTTTATAAAGCTGTAAAAAAAAAAAAGAAAGAAAGGATGAATCCCCAAGTTTTGTAGCAACATGGACGGGACTGGAAGAGATTATGCTGAGTGAAATAAGTCAAGCAGAGAGAGTCAATTATCATATGGTTTCACTTATTTGTGGAGCATAACAAATAGCATGGAGGACAAGGGGAGATGGAGAGGAGAAGGGAGTTGAGGGAAATTGGAAGGGGAGGTGAACCATGAGAGACTATGGACTCTGAAAAACGATCTGAGAATTTTGAAGGGGTGGGGGGTGGGAGGTTGGGGGCACCAGGTGGTGGGTATTGTAGAGGGCACAGATTGCATGGAGCACTGGGTGTGGTGCAAAAATAATGAATACTGTTATGCTGGAAAAAAAAAAATTATTAAATAAAAAAAAAAAGAAAAAAAAAAAAAGAATTAAATGAGATGGTACAGGTGGACAATCTTGTATCCACATTTCTGAAACAAAAAAAGTTTGAAATCCTAAACTTGTTTTTTCACAAAATTGTTTGCCAGAAAATCCTGACATGACCAGTCAGGAGGTTATCTGTACTCTCTTTATCCCATTCGTTGTGAATATTGACATGTTTTGCTGTACAGATATTAATGTGTTTGATCTTAGGGATTGCTGTCCCTAACTCTGATATGGTAGATACAAATGTACAGAAATCCACAAATTTCTTACTTCCAAAACACAGATTCATTCCCGAAACTCTAGACATGCATACCTGTGTGCCAACTGCCTCTCTCTGTGTGGCAATTCCTCAGGGATTCCTAATTCAACATATACAAAGTTTCTTCCCTCTCCAGCGTTTCCAATCTCAGGAGTGCCCCCTCCACCCACCCAGGCTGTCCCATTAACTCTTCTCTATCCTTATCCCCCACCTCCAATGCTGCTCATTCTGCCTCCCATACATCTCTTAAAAGTATTCACTGTCCACTATCATTCCTGGCACTGTTTGTGATCAGGGCACCACCTCTGCAGTCAGGGTTGAGAATTATTGTTCCCTTAATTTTTTTTTTTAAATTTATTTGACAGACAGAGATCACAAGTATAGAGAGAGGCAGAAAAATATGGAACACTTCACGAATTTGCGTATCATCCTTGTGCAGGGGCCATGCTAATCTTCTCTGTATCGTTCCAATTTTAGTATACCTGCTGCTGAAGCCAGCACTGTTCCCCTAATTTCTTGCACCTAAAACAAGTTCAGGGGCACCTAGATGGCTCAGTCTGTTAAGCAACTGCCTTCGGCTCAAGTCATGATTCCAGGGTCCTGGGATGGAGCCCCACATTCGCATTTGGCTTTCTGCTCAGCAGGAAGCCTGCTTCTCCCTCTCCCTCTCCCACTCCCCCTGCTTGTGTTCCCTCTCTGGCTGTCTCTCTCTGTCAAATAAGTAAATGAAATCTTTAAAAAATAAATAAATAAAAGAAAGCAAATTCATAACCGCATCAATCAGGACAGACTAGGTTATGGTGCAGTAACAAATAATACCGGAATTCATCTTGCAGTTGCATTGCTGTGATGGTCTAACCTTGTCCCCATGCTTCATGTCTTTTCCTGCCTTACTCAGCTCCATTCCCAACTCCGAGCTCCACCCCAATTCACTTTTCACCCTCTACTTCCTGAAATCTATTTATGTTGCCTTTCTAAGTCCCCCCTTACCCTCAGGTGTAAGTCCAAAGCCCTTAGCTAGGCTTCTTCTAATCATCCCTGTCTGATTGCTGTTTATGTATTTATTTTCAACTCCTCATTTCCCATTGCCAACCCATCGCATACTTCCTTGTTCCCTACACGCCCTTTTTATTCCTTGTACTTACCATGCTCTCTCTTTCTTCCTTCACCTGTGTCCTGTATCACCAGACAAAATTCCTTCAGCTCGTAGATATCATTTCTTCCGAAAGGTCTCTTTGACTTCCAAGACAGGGAAAAGGGCCCTTCCTGTCTCTTCTCCTCGTGCCACCATACACTTTCTTTGCGGCAGTGTTGTCTCACTGTAGTAGAGAAAAGATTACAAATACAGATGAAACCCTAAGTCTCTCCTCCCCGGTGCTGCTACTGGCCAGCCGCTTTGGGAGGCCTCTCTTAGGAAGATGAGGAAAAGGAGCCTCCTGTGGGCAGTCACAGGACTAAGGCAGACACACCAGTTGGTGAGATGATTATGAGCTGGATTTCACCCTTGATGGGCAGCCTCAGTGAGAAGAGGAGGGAGGCTTTCTAAGAGAGAACTAGAAAAAAGGAAAAGCATACTAAAGGAAAGCCTAGGATGTGTGACAAAAAGTAGATAATTCAGAATTAACAAAGAGAAATGGGAGATAGAATTAGAGGCACAGTTATGGATTCATTGGGCCACTTTGAGTTGGAGCTTATCCTGTGGGCAAGTAAAGACATGTTTTGAGTAAAGAAGTGACATAGTATTTTAGGAGAAGGAATCTGTATGCAACTGGTGTGCAAGATGCCTTGGGGACTCATCACCAAAAAAATTTTTGTAACTCCATATGGTGACGGATGTTAATTAGACATTGTGGTGATCATTTTGCAATATGCACAAATTTGAGTCATTATGTTAAATATCCAGAACTAATATATACTTATTGGTTATATTTTGATTATCCTTTAAAAAGATGCTTTGGAGAGAGAAAAGACCACGACTGGAGAAATTGTATGAGAAACACCTGCATATGAGGATATATATATATATATTTTTAAAGATTTTATTTATTTATTTGACAGAGAGAGATCACAAGTAGACGGAGAGGCAGGCAGAGAGAGAGAGAGAGGGAAGCAGGCTTCCTGCTGAGCAGAGAGCCCGATGCGGGACTCGATCCCAGGACCCTGAGATCATGACCTGAGCCGAAGGCAGCGGCTTAACCCACTGAGCCACCCAGGCGCCCCGAGGATATGATATTTTTGATACATTAATAAGTTATCTCCCCCTGAATCTCCATATTTACTGATACTCTCCTGCTGTCATTACACTGTCACTCCTCAAACAGCTCACCGTTTCCTGGCTTTTGGATTTCTAAAGCCTAAGCATTGGAGAAACAGAAATGCAATACATAAAATGTTATAGTAAAGGCTATGTGTAGTCTTACCGGGCAATAGACTGCCCTAAGTACTTTATATGCATTCTCTCATTAATCTCATTTAATTCTTTTTTTTTTTTTTTAGATTGTATTTAGAGAGAGAGAGAGAGAGAAAAGAAAATGTGCAAGTTGGGGGAGGGGAAGCAGAGGAAGAGGATGAGAGAGAAGCCCAAGCGGACTTCTGAGCATGGACCCTGAGGCAGGGCTCAATCCCAAGACCCCAGACCATGGCCTGAGCCAAAATCAAGAGTCCCATGCTCAACCGACTGGGACGCCCAGGTGCCCCCTAATCTCATTTAATTCTAATAGAGTAAAATAGAATTTCATCCAATCCAACAAATATTTATTGAACATTTATGCACCAGGCACTAGAGTAGGTGTTTACATTATTCCCACTGAATCAGCAATGATACTGAGGCACAGAGGAGTCAAGTAACTTGCACAAGGTCTCCAAACCGGTATGTGTTATAGCCAGGATTATGCACCTAGGTATTCTGTTTTCAAAGCCCAAATTCTTAACCCTTCCATTTAATCATGGCACTGTACTATTTCCCAAAAGATTTGGAAAATAACTAACAAGAACCAGCTATCTCATGTGTTCCCACTTCCAACCTAGATGAGAAAAAATTCCCCCATGCTAAAAGAAGGGAAACAAGATGGAGAGAAAGCAAGGAGTAAGAAAGTCCTGTCTCTACTGCAACGTGGACAGAGCCCTGAATTTCTAAAGGAAATAACAAAAAACCCCAAGAAGTCTATGCATGCCAAGACAGAGATGATCTGCCCCTCTCCTGGGTAGAACTCTAGAGAAGCAACAAGTCCCTGGAGAGGAGATGGCTGAATTGGGTGGCTCAAGAGATAGGATCTTAATTAGCACAGGGAAGCTCCCCGTGGTGGATGTGTGTGGACTTGAACACAGTGGAATGATTCCTGCATTCACTAGAAGGTCACCCAGACAGCAGAGAAAGTAAAACCCAGTAAAATTAAATCACTTACAGTGTTGGTTTTACCTACTTGTCTCCCTCACCACATTGTGAACTCCTTAATGTCAGAGATCAAGTCTCCTGCACATATGTTTCTTTAGCTCTGATTCAGTGCCTAGAACATGCAGGCTACGAACTACATGATTTGTTAATTATTCAATATTGTTGGGAAAAATTTAGTGTAAAATTAAAAATTTTAATTTCTACCCACACTTTCACACCATACACCACAATAAATTCCAAATATGCTGCTAAGTTAAACATGCAACAATTATTTAAAATAGGTTTCTAAATTATTTTTGAAACATAGGAAATTATACATAACAAGGTAAAGCAGTTTTGAGAACATCAAAACCCTCTCACCTGCACACACACAAAAAGCATAATGTAGATGAAGAAGAATTTAAAGGAATGAGAGGAATTATTCATAATTCATATGACTGAGACTACTGGAAGATTATATCCTCAAATGTTTTGTGGCTACTTACAATGTGATCGCTGAAGACATAAACACTTCTAAATTTAATCTGCATTATTTATAATCTGCATTTTCTCCATCACTCTGTTAAGTTTATGCAATCGACAAAGCAATAAATCAAACACTGATTTGTAGCATTAGCTGATTTCCATAGCTGACCAAGTTTCTAATGTGACATCACTGAACATGGGGTTGGAAAGTGATGCACACCAGCATGTCATTACACAGAATTTCCACCTTACAGATAGAACAGTCATAAATAATGTCAAGAATATAGATAATAGTAAAATGCAGTAACATAATTTAGGAAGTGATGAGTTTGGGGCATTGATGGTGTTTACTTTTTCAAGATTTTGTTTATTTATTTGACAGAGAGAGACAAGGAGACAGAGAGACAGGCAGAGAGAGAGGGGAAGCAGACTCCCCGCTGAGCAGAGAGCCCCATGCGGGACTTGATCCCAGAACCCTGAGATCATGACCGGAGCCAAAGGCAGAGGCGTAACCCACTGAGCCACCCAGGCGTCCCTGATGGTGTTTACTTTTAATATAACTTAACTAATTGCAAATTAATATAATTTAATCTTTATTAGTGACTACGTTTCACACCCTGAAATTTTAAAAGTTGGCTCTCGCAAGCAGGTGCAAGCTGGTTCCAGCACACCACAGAACACAGGGCTGTTGCTAGGGGGACGTTCCCCTTCCTGGACGGAGAGGACCTGTCTGCAGAATAAAAACCACTTGCCAGGGGAAACAAACAGGGACCAACAGAAGAGATTCTGCCCAGGGATTTTCTCGGTTTTCTTTTTTGCTCTAGCTAGATGGAGGGACCTGGGTTTTTAGAGCCACCAAACAGTTCTAACATGTGGAGGACCCTACTGATTTCTGGCACTTTCTTACTTCCATTTCTTAAAATGGCTGCACACAGAGGCTACTGTCTCCATTTTACAGGGGAAGTGTTTGGTTGTTAAATATCATCTCATTTAATCCTCGGAAAAATCTATAAGATGCCTGGATGCCTATTTTTCTTTGTTCTCGTTTTTCTAATAAACCAGATGTCAAAAGTGATTTGCCCTAAGGTAGGATTCAAGCCGAGATCTGTATGACTTCCTCAGCCTGCATTCTTAGCAAATGTAGGGTTACTTAGTAGCGAATAGATCAGCCTCTGTACAATGACAAAGCTTTTGACCTAAAGAAAAGAGAACTCTATTCACTGGCTTCCTCCATCTTCAGCAGAATAATCACATCATTGGCAAGCATGTAAATTTTAGCTTATATCTATTTCTTTTTCACCAAGATAAAGGAAAATACCAACGGATATTCATGTTGGAACTATCATCAATGACATCATAGGTCAACTACACACTCAAAAGTTAAGCAAAAATCCACGCAAGCATCCTGTGAGAATCCACAGGTTACATGGAATTTACAATAAAAAGTGCTGAACATTTCGGGGCACCTGGGTGGCTCAGTGAGTTAAGCCTCTACCTTCGGCTCAGGTCATGATCTCAGGGTCCTGGGATCAAGCCCCACATCGGGCTCTCTGCTAGGAGGGGAGCCTGCCTCCCTCTCTCTCTGCCTGCCTCTCTGCCTACTTGTGATCTCTGTCAAATAAATAATATACTCTTTTTTTTTAAAAAAAGTGCTGAACATTTTAATATTACTTGAAAATTATATGCTACACATATTTGATATCAACAGGATGTATATAAAATTTAAAATACACAATGGGATTGGGAGGGAGACAAACCATAAGTGACTCTTAATCTCACAAAACAAACTAAGGGTTGATGGGGGGTGGGGTTATGGACATTGGGGAGGGTATGTGCTATGGTGAGTGCTGTGAAGTGTGTAAACCTGGCGATTCACAGACTTGTACCCCTGGGGTTAAAATATATTATATGTTTATAAAAAATAAAATTAAAAAAAATAAGTAAATTAAAAAAAAATAAAATACATATATATATGTATGTGTGTGTGTGTGTGTGTGTGTGTGTGTGTATGCATTTGTAAAAGTCAACCAGAGTTTGCCATTAAACAGTTACCCACATCCTAGTACCTAGATTCACCAGTTCTGAGTTTAGCAATCCCAGTTCAAATAGAAAACTTTACTCTGAATAGCTCAACACCAGTCCAGAGGAAGCCCCCAGCAGGCCCTACCTTTGGCACCAAGAACAATCACATTGGGGATGGGGTAGAGGAACTGGCTCAGCCTGGAGCATATGCTGGGCAAGACCATGTTTGATCATCTCACTGACAATCGGGATAGGCACAGTACCCCAAAAGGAATAGACAAACAGAACAGTTGATACCCATTATAGTAGGTCCTCAGCAAATGGTAGTTACTATCATGGAAAGCAGTTCTGACCTTTTAATCTCAGGAAAGAAAATTAGCAAGTTACTCACTCTGTAGTACATCTGACACATAAATATTCTCCAACTCATTTAAATGTTCTCCTTTCCCCAAGGCATCAATAGAGTTCCAGCCTTTAGTGGTTTATGATTCATTCTTTCTTCTGATCAGCATTTCTTGAGCTTCTACCTCTTCGAGAACTGGGTTAGGTGTTGTGGATCCAGAGTTTACTCTAAACTTGATAAATGGCAATCTAGCCTGAACACAAGCCCATCTGTTGTGTCTCAAACATCCTGCTCTGAATATGGCACCACTTCTTTAAAAAACAGTTTATGCCACCTCAGCTTCAGTAGACTAATTGAACCAAACATGTTCAAAGAAGCAAACTCTAAGAATAAATTCCCAAATGTCAGCGCTGTCTAGGAGGAATGAAGAAACATATGGGATCCCAGCCATTCTTCAAATTATTCATGCCAAGGTGTCTGAGGGGGCTGGGCTCCAGAGAACAGCTTTATGCCTTCCAGAAAAGTCCTATGGTCATGTAATTCTAATTGTAACCTTGGAAAAAATAGATGGTGCATTTAAAAAGTCATTGCAAAAAAAGATTAACACAGAGGGCCATTATGCTATGTTCCATTTGCAGTATAAAACAATGTTACAGCCTCAAAATTGGGCAAGAAATGTCCCTTATTATAAAAACATCCTTTGCATGTGGACAGAATGAAAGCCATCCACCTTGTACACTATCTTTAGGGAGATCAGGCAGGCATCTTCTCTAGAAAGAACTATGGGGATCTTTGGAAAAAAAAAAAAAAAACTATGGCATGCACCTTACTTACAAAAGTGAACAAATGTCTCTTATGCTAGAAAGAAATAGATCAAAGTGGCTCAGATGTGTAAACCAGAGGCAGTTAAAAGAGAGTTTTTTGTTTAAAGGATATGGGCCAAAAAGAAAACAGAAAGCTAAAGAAGTCAGCCCAGATCAGGAGAGGAAGAATAGCCTACAATAGCCCAGCAAGTGTAGGCCAGAATCGGAATCATGCGCTAGGAGGAGAAGAGAAAGAAGCTAGGAAAGGGGACTTGGGGGATGGGGCCTGGGTATCAGCTCTATGCCACGCCCTGCATCAGCTACTTGTCATAGGCAATCACTAACCCTCAAAACCTTTCAAGACAGATATTATCTATCCCCACATTACAGATGGTGAAACTGACACTCAGAGAAATCAATAAATTGCCAAAGGTCAACGGCTAATTAAGTTAAAAAGAATCAAGTAGAGGGGGACACACTTTAGATTAAATGCTCAGAAAAATCTCTCCCTGTAGAGGTCACATTGAAACAGCAGATTAGGGGATGGAAAATAGCTAAGCCCAACAGGGTAGAAGGAAGAGCAGTCCAGGAAGAGGGAACAGCTCTTGTCCCAGGCCTCAGGTGAAAAAAAAAAAAGTGGGGGGCCTTATAGAAACCATAAAAAAGTGGGGCTGGAGTAACGTAATAAGGGGAAGAGGGATGCAAAGTGATGTTGAACATAAAGAAATGCAATCACATTTGGTTTTGCAGACAAAGGCAAGGAGTTAGAACTTTTCCTTGCAAAGTATAAAGGGGAGCCACTGAGGCATTTACAGGTGGGGTGTGGTGTGATCACTCTGGCTCAGGAAGAAGCAGGAGAGGAGGGCGTGAGCCCAGCAAGAAGGCTGATATCATAATCCAGGCAAGAGGTAAGAGTGTGTTGCAAAAATGAACAGTGGAGAACGGACGGGGGCAGGGTAGAGGAGAGTTGGAAGAGAAAATCAGCAGAGACTCATCAATGGAATGGATGTGGAAAGTAAGGACAGGACTACCCTCTGTTCCTGACGTCAGCAACTGGGTGAACAACGGTACTACTGCCTGAGAAGGGGAAGATCTGTCAGTGAAAGACATGATCTGAGAGAGAAATCTGTTGTGGACATTCTGAAGTTGATATATCCAAGGTGCAGACGTCAGGGAGGCGATGTGCTGTGCAGAGTCTGGAGTTCACCGGAGAGGTTTGGGTTCCTGAGAGCAGACAGAGATTTCCCAAGCGAGGGAATTCTGCAAGGATTTCCTCTATAGGTGTCTACATGACCTCTGCCTCTACGTTACTAGTTCCACAATTCCCCACAAGGGTTGAATGGCGTGATGTTCTATTTCCTTCCCGTCCTTGGCAAGTAAAGAGTTGGCAAGTAGAAGGAGGGAAAATGAGATAAGAACCACAGCAAAAAGACTAAATCCTCACAGCACTATTCGCGGGAGGAAAACACCAGAAACAAGCTAACTATCCATAGTTGGGACTAGACTTAAAGAAGTTATTACACATTCCTTAAATGAAATATAAGTCAACCCCTAGAAATTGCTACTATAAATCTACATTTATTTTCTTTTCTTTTTTTTTTAATATTTTATTTATTATTTATTTGACAGAGAGAGACCACAAGTAGACAGGCAGGCAGAGAGAGAGAGAGAGAGAGGGGGAAGCAGGCTCCCTGTTGAGCAGAGAGCCCGATGCGGGACTCGATCCCAGGACCCTGAGATCATGACCTGAGCCGAAGGCAGCAGCTTAACCCACTGAGCCACCCAGGCGCCCCTACATTTATTTTCTAGTATGAAAGATATTCAAATTATATGGAAGAAGGATTTTACAAAACAACACACACTATATAATCATATCATGTACTTGTCAGAGAGAGAGAGAAATTAACAACAATACTGGGACAATCCCTGCCTCCCTCCGAAAAAAGCCTTAAGAAATGTACATATATCAAAGTTTAAATAGTGGCTACTTTGACTGGGGGAATTCTCAGTGAATTTTACTTTCTTTTTCATACTTTAGCCCATCAATAGATTATTTTTACAGTGAACATGCATTCCTATATGTGTATGTTTTTACATCTTTCTTTATAATCAGAAAGAACAAAAATAGCCACTTTCACTTAGGAAGAACCAAACAACAGTCTGGAAATTTCAGGTGGAAGCCAGAAAGTGCCAGGCTGGCAGCCAGCTGCTCTGCCTCTGACACGATCAAAACACTGTGTGTTTACTCATTTCAACTCCACAAACCCTTCCCGTGCACCCTCTCCGGGCCAGATTCTAGTCAGATGATGAGAAGGCATCGATGAACCCATCTTACTCCCTGACCTGGCTTTCCACACACATTTATAGAAGATTATATTCCTTTGCTAGAGCTGCCACAATAAAGTGCCACAGACTGAGAAGCTTAAATAACAGAAAAAAAAATTTTTTTTTGTATTAAGAGAGAGATCACAAGTAGGCAGAGAAGCAGGCAGAGAGAGGGGGGGAAGCAGGCTCCCTGCTGTGCAGAGAGCCCGATGTGGGGCTCGATCCCAAGGCCCTGAGATCACGACCTGAGCTGAAGGTAGAGGCTCAACCCACTGAGCCACCCAGGCACCCCAACAGAAATTTATTTGCTCATAATTCTGGAGGCTGGCAATCCAAGATCAAGGTGTCAGTCGGCAGGTTTGTCTCCTTCTGAGGCCTCTCCACTGGACTTGCCTTCCTGTCACATCTTCACATGGTCTTTCCTCTGTGCATGCATCCCTGTTGTCTCTGTGTAGATACCAGTCTGATTACATGAGGGCCCACCGTAAAAAGCCTCATTTCACCTCATCACCTTTTCAAAGGCCCTAGCTCTACACAGTCATATTCTTAGGAACTGGGTGTTATGACTTCAACATGTGAGTTTTGAGGGGACACAATTCAGTCTATCATAAGATCCACAAATTAAAATGTCAGTGGTAAGATTCCTATTTATTTTGTGATTTATTATTGATGCTTCTTAAATTTCCTTTGTAAAATATGAAGCAGGTATTCAGAAATATCATACCAAACACTTATAAGAATAATCATATAAAGAAGGGTACTTGTCTTATAAAATGATTAATACCGCATGACATGTTTACTTTTATGCTTTATATTCAAAATACAGATAAACTGACCAAAATGAAGTAAAGAAACTATGATATTTTCAGTTTATTACCTATGCAATCCAGAAATGAGTATTCAAAATAAAATTTCCAGAAAGTGAGATTTTTATTTATTAACATAATAGGGCATTATAATCTATTAATATCTTCTCAAATCACTTTGTCTTATATGCAATGAAGTAAATCAGGCTCAAATAAAATAAGGAATTAAAAAGCTAGAATCACCTACAAGATCTAAAAAATATTTTACATGACGTGATGAGCACTGGGTGTTACATGCAACTAATGAATTGCTGAACACTATACCAAAAAATATATAAGGATGTATTATACATTGGCAAATTGAATTTAAATTAAAAGTAATAATAATAATAATAAACATTTTCCTATATGTCACATTCAAAATTTCTCACTTTGAGGAATGCTCAAAATCCATTCTCCCTTAAACTGTACTCCATATGGAAGGAAACAGCACCACCTAACTAAAGAAAAGGTGGCTTCCCAAGGGACTTAACTGAGGAAACACCTAACATAAGGCAGCTGCCCATGGTAACAAAAGTGAAGTGAAAAGACTATTCTAAATTACAAGCAAGCTTATTTCTTCTCAGCAATATTCAGGATAATGTTAGCAACATGTCTTTCTTAGCACACTCAGAAAAACAATAAAGAAATAATGCATACCTACATAAATACGCACATGCATACAAGAATATGCCCTTCCTACCTTGCCTGCATTCTCTTTTTGCAAGATTCCACCTGTAAAACAGGAAAAGAGCCAGTAGGACTGCCATACAAATAGCATTTACCACCATAGTGCCAGGTATAGGGTAAATACTCAGTAGATTTATAGACATTTGTTTGCTCCCTCTCTGAAAATGTAATCCTTGGTAGCCCCAAAGTCCCTTTGACAGCCTCCATCTCCCAGTCTCAGTCACATGGTGCAGAGGCCTTGACCCCAGTGCACTACCAATTCCAGGAGAGGAGTCTAGTCTACTAGGCTTAAGTCAATTAGCATTCCACAACCACTTTGTCCACAGTGATTGGTTTAAATATGACCACGTTACTTAGAACCAAAGAGATGTAAAAGGATTTTATCAAACACTCCTGGGAAGTAGAAGCTTTCTCTCTCTCACCCTAGTTGGTAGATCATGAATTCTAGGTATGAACGAATACCTAGAATTGGTAGAATTCTAATTCTAGAATTAGAATCTAATTCTAGGTTAGGGAACCTAGAATTAAAACAGCCATTTTGGTACCTAGAAGGCAGAGCCTGGAGCTATAATGGGTCGACAGACAGCTTCCAACTGGACTGGAACACATGCATTCTTAAGTTCTAGATCTGATTATTTGTTAGGGTAACCTATCATTTCCTTGATTGTTTAAGGTAGTTTGAATTATATTTTCTGTCACTTGCAACCAAAAGATTTCTTATGCAGTGAAAACACTGAATGAAAGAAGTGATAAACCAGCCACACAAGACAAACATTGCTACAGGTGTACTCTACATTCATACACTGTGAACAAGATTATAATCTGTCACATAAATATACAGGGAAAAAAATCCTCCCTTTTCCTCCACAAGAGAAAATTAGGATAAATCTATCCAAAAGTTCTAATTCCCAGCTCTTTATTTAGATGTCCAACTTTCAATCAACTTACAGATGATTCATTTTAAATTCCCAGTAGAAAATATCTAATCCCAGGATAACTTTGCTGCATTTGAAAAATTGGTCATAATTGTCATAATTGTCATAATCTCATAATTGTCAAAGAGAAATAGTTTGGGAGTACTGTAACTAAAGAACAGAGTTTCCTACAAAGGTATGATAATTTTTTTTTAAAAGAGGATAAAACATAAAAATGTGCAAAGAAGTTCATGGCAAGCACTGGCTCTTGGAATCTGGGAGACTTATGTCAATGATCTGGGAAGAAAGCAACCTGTAGCTGTTGTTTTCTGCTTCTGAACCCAAATAGTTCTGGAAATCTTCACTCCCAGTCACTGTTGGTGGTGGTGATTTCAATGATACCTATAAATGTATCCCCTATATTAACTGTTCCAGTTACTGTGTTCCAGAACTAAAATCAATTCCAGCTGTGATGATAGCATAACAAATTATTCCAAAATTAAGTGGCTCAAAATGATACCTAGTTTCTTCATGAACCTGAAATCTGAACAGGCCTTGGTAAAGACAACTCATCTCCAATTTACTGGTCATTAGCTGAGACAACTTGAAGGACTGGGATTGGAAAGCTTGCTCATTCACTTGCCCAGTGGTTAATGCTGGCCTTGGGCTGAGACCTTAGCTGCAGATGCTGACCAGAACACCTATACGGCCCAGCTTCCTCACAACATGGTCATAGTTTTCTAAGAGTGAGTATCCTAAAAGGGAGGGAAAAGAGAAAGAACACCTGTTACAGTCCCTTAGATTCTTTTGGTGTTCCTTCCAGAAGACACATTCCAGTTCTTGGCCTTACTTCAGAGGCAGTTAAATGTAGATAAAGAAGCAGTAGAAGCCCCTGTGAATGACAAAAACAAATTATCTGTTAACTTATTATAATAACTAACAATACCAAATGGAAGAGAATGGAACCTTCCACTAAGCTTTAACACATAATCAATTTTGTAAAGATTTAGGCACTGATTATGCTGGGAGAAAGATGATATATTATGAAAGGTGAGAAAATTGACAAATCCCTAAGCCTTTAATTTATCCCATAAAACTATATTATGATTATCCCTGATTGGCAAGAGTATTAAAACTGAGAAATAAAACATTCTGTAAATACTGTCAGTTTTTGTACATGAACATGATGTTTCTTTCAGTATGAAAAATATATGGTCATCGAGATCTATTTATATCAACATAGATATCCTAAGAAGACAAATTTTCTTTTGAGTTGATTCCCTGTATCATTCTTTTATTCTATGTTTGGTAAACAAAAGAACTCTCACAACATTTTGAATTAATTAAAATATAGAGAGCACCAAGAAATAATTCTTTCTGTTCACTTTTTTTCTTTTTTTTTTATGGACAGAGGAGGAGGAAATCTCTGTGTTTCCTGGTGACCATACCAGAAAACTCAACAGATTATTCAAACATAAAGGTCACCTTAATAATCTTATTATAAATTTGATTGATTTAGAGAAAGGCAAAGACTTTTTAGAAATGATAAGAGCATATAAGTCATTAATATCCAAAGACAAGAAATAATTACATGCAATAGTTTTAAATAAGAAACCACAACTATTAACATATTTAACTTTTAAAAAATAAGTAATCCTTTTTTCAAAGTAATTTAAGAATATTCAAAAAGCACAGAGTAAGAACAACTTATTAATAAAAGAAATCTCTGTTACCAGGACAGACAATAACTTTGCTACCTAAGAGAAAGAAAAAACCCTCCAGTGGTAGTTTTATTCTGTGTGAATTTAATCTGTATGACAATTTGCCTTTGTTTTTCTTTATGTATAAATACATACAAGTTGTCAAAACTTCCAACACTTTCCTCATGGCTTTTGAAATCATTAATTTCAAATTTATGACCTCTAATTTGTCCTTCTTAGCTTTATCAAGCCCAACATTCTTTAGGAAAACAATGGCAAAATTCCTTAAGAAAACATTAGAAAATGAAATTCAGCAAAACATAGGAAAATACCGCATGACCCAGTGCAATTTACCCCCAAAATGTGTTTGTTTTAACATTCAAAATCAGCTGATGCAATTCATCATGCTAAAAGAATAAAGGAAGAAAACCATATGCTCATTTAACTTGATGGGAAAAAAGAGAATTTAACAAAATTCAACATCCATGTATGTAATAAATGTGTAATTTCTAAAAGTAGAAACAGAAAGGAACTTTTTTAACTTAATGAGGGGAACCTGAGACACCTAACATCGTATGTCATTGTAAAATATTGAATACTTTCTCTCCAAGTTCAAGACTAAAACAAGGATGTCCATTCTGACCACATCTATTCAACATTTTATGAAGGTCCTAACCAGAGAAAAAAAGACATAAAAAGAAAATACAAAGTATAAAGTTTGGAAGGAAAGAAGTAAAACATTCTCTCTTCACAGATTACATGACTAGTTAGGTAGAAAATCCTTAGATCCTAAATGAATTCAGTAAGGCCTCTGGGTAGAAAGTCCATATACAAAAATAAGATGAATATGCTAGCAGCAAACCATTGGGAAATTTTTTTTTAGTATCACAATAACATAAAAAAATCAACAATTAGAAATGTATTTAACAAAAGTCATATGAGATAACTACAAGGAGAACTTAAAAGAATGCTGAGATTGGGGTGCCTGGGTGGCTCAGTCAATTAAGCCACGGACTTGGCTCCAGTCGTGATCTCAGGATCACGAGACTGAGCTCCCCTATCAGGCTCCATGCTTAACAAAGAGTCTCCTGGAGAGTCTTTCCCTCCCTCTCCTTTTGCCCATTCCCTGCCTTGCACTCTAAAAAGATACATACATACATACATAAAATCTTTTCAAAAATAATGCTGAGATTAAGGAAGTAAATAGAGCAAGATATCATGTTCAGGTATTAGAAATAATGTTATTAAGATGTCGATTATATCCAAATTGATCTAGATATTCTACACAATTTCAATTATAATTCCAGTAGGTGTTTTGCAGAAACCAATGAGCTCTTTCTAAAATATATATGATAAAGCAAAAGTCTTTACCTTTATCATGTTAAAACTACTTCTCATCAAAAGATACTATCAAGAATGTTAACTGGAATTAAAATTAAAACTTTAAAATAAGATACTATCAGGGCACCTCAGCGGCTCATTCAGTGAAGCATCTGACTCTTGATTTTGGCTCAGGTCATGATCTCAGGGTCCTGAGATGGAGCCCTGTGAGCACAGAGTCTACTTGTCCCTCTCCTTCTGCTCCTCCCCATACTCAATTTCAATCTCTCTCAAATAAGTAAATAAATCTTAAAAAAATAAAATTAAAATAGTATCAAGAAAATGAATAGATAAGCCATATACCAGAAAACAACATTTGCAATACATATTTCTGACAAAGAACTTGCATCCAGAGTAATATGGAGCTTCTAAATTCAATAACAATATATAATAACTTTTTAAAATATATGAATTTGAGGAACATTCCATAATGTTAAACAGATCGATTTGCCAAGAAATCACAGCAACCCTAAATGTGTAAATGCACTGCATGAATCTGGATTAGAATGAAGAAAACATAACTATGAAGATCAATATCAGGCAATTGATGAAATTTTAATATGAACATGGATGAACCTTGAAAAGAGAAAACATTATGCTAAGAGACAGAAGCCAGTCACAAAAGACCACATATCATATTATTCCATTTATGTGGCATATCCAAGTAAGACAAATCTGCAGAGGCTGCAAGGAGATCGGTGCTCGCTTGGGGCCGGAGTGAATGGATGACTGAGTAGAGGGTGCAGCTAAAGTGTAAGAGGTTTCTTTCTGGGGTGATGAAATGTTCTCAAATTGTCTTGATGGGCACATATATCTGTGAATATTTTTGAACCCTTGGGGTTTTTTTTCTTTTCCTTTTAAAAGGATGGATTGTACGGTGTATGAATTTCATTCTCAATAAAGATGTCATTCCAAAAAATCAGTGGTCCTTTCCATACGCCCTTCTTTATACAGTCCACATAGGCAGTCATCCTTTTCTCAAGTCATATTCCCCAGAGTCTTGGATTCTAGTGTATATAATATATTGAGGAATTACTCTTCAGGAAAACTTTTAAGGAAATGAGACTGTAGTTCTGGAGGAGAAAAGAGTCAAGCAAGGGCCTAAATTGCCCCTGCAGAATTGTCCCTACCTGGAATCAAGAAGGATGGTCTTAGTTGATCTTAGGCTGCAGCTGCCCCCAGCCCTGGAGTTGTAACCTTGACAAGCAGGTTCCCATTATCTGGGAGCTGTTATCTAGCTGGTGAAAGGCAGCAGCTGTGAGTCATTAGCAGTCAAAAATGCAGCAGCTGGGGGACAGATGCATTGGTCTAGGAAAGGGAGTCTGGGCAGGGCATCAACCAAATCAACTAGGTGCCCCAAAGGAGTCCTTGTGGAAAGTGGCAGATACTTAGCTAAAATAGCTCACTGTGATATTGTCTGTAATAACAATTAATTGCCCAACAATTTAGGAGGTATGTGTTTTGTTTATATGGAATGATGCCATTACATATATGGTAGAAGACCATTTAGAGAAATGGAAATAAATTTTAAAAATATTGTAAGGTGAACAGACTACAAAAGTGTGAACAGTATAATCCCATTTTTATAAATATAGCATTACATATATTTTGTACACTTTCTTATCCCCTTTTGGGAAGGATGTACATAAAAATTTAAATATTGGCTATTGCTCAGGAACAGTTTTATAGCTATTTTTATTTTCTATATTTTATCTGTCTATTCTGTACTATTTTTTATAAGGAAATAATTTCAGGCATTCCATACCAACAAATTAATTCTCAAATTTGAACTGAAATTGTGTGCCCATACTCTAATACTAGAGGTTAAAGACTTAAGATTCCAGCAGTGAATCTGGTTCTTGGAGAAGTTACCATCCCAGCATGCTGTCTTCCACTTTATACATTTGGGTGCTTCTTTTTAAATTTTTTTTTATTCAACTATTACTAACATACAGTGTTATATAGTTTCAAGTATATAATATAAAGATTCGACAATCCTATACATGTCTTAGTGCTCATCAAGTGTACTCTTAATCCCCTCTGGAAACCACCAGTTTGTTCTCTGCACTGGAGTGTGGTTTTTTGTTTGTTTCTTTTCCAGTTTGTTTGTTCATTTGTTTCTTAAATTCCACATATGAGAGAAGTCATATGGTATTTGTCTTTCTCTGAATTATTTCACTTAGCATTACACCCTCTAGGTCCATCCATGTTGTTACAGATGGCAAGATTTCCTTCCTTTTGTGGCTGAGTAATATTCCATTGTATATATACCACATCTTCTGCAGCCATGCATCTATCAAGGGACACTTGGGTAGCTTCCACATCTTGGCAATTGCAAATAATGCGGCAATAAACAAAGGGGTGCATATATCTTTTTGAGCCTCCAAAATGTTTTCCACAGTGGCTGCATCAATTTGCATTCCCACCACCAGTGCACAAGGATTTCTTTTTTTTTTCCTCCACATCCTTATCAACACTAGTTGCTTCTTGTGTTTTTTTTTTTTATTTTTGCCATTCTAACAGGTGTTACATATTCAGTTTTGTCATTACACATGAAGTGGATCAGATTGGTGGTCACTGACCAACAAGAGATGAAACTACAGATCAAATACCCATGTACTGATTTCCAACAGAGTGACCATTACGTTCCAACAACCATTCCATTCATAATGTTCCCAAAGTCAGGTAGGTGTTCCCAAAGTCAGGTAGGTGCCTGAAAAGACATGCAAGTTAACAGAAGGTTGTTTGGGGAGTATAGAAATCAGACGGTCTGAACAATTATTTGATCCAAGCTTTATGCTGAGTCTTGATAAATCACAATGGACACCCCACCCCCCGCCCCCCGCCCAGGGCCTCCGCTACTCACTACTCCTGCTGAATGTCAGTCCAGCAGCCCTGGCCACAACTGATAGGATGAAGAATGGGCACCCAACTCAGGAGCAGTGTCCACACTGGTCAGGGACTTTGGTATGACTTGGAGCAAAAAGGAGAGATAATCCAAGTTGACTCCTTTGGAAAATTTAATTAGGCCTTAAGAAGATAATGAGTTGGCTGGTGAGCAGAAGCTGAAACCAAGCCATGATATCTTATTAGGGCCACAGTAGGTCATGGAAATCAAACGTTATGAGGCAAAAATCTCACAGAGAGAAACAAGACACTACAAGCAAAGAGACCATGGCAGCCCACAAGGAGGCAGAGTCTCCCCAAGTCTCTCAGTTCTTGGCTACTTTATTTTATCAGCTCACAGGTATTTTCATGATAAACTGGGGTGAAAAGAATCTTGTGTGAACTCCGGTTTCCTGCATCAAAAGCACTTCACTTCACTTGCACTACCCCTGATTCACCACCCAGGAAGGGGAAGACTACCATACTCAGTATTTCTTAGGAATCAATGGGGATTCATTCTCCCAAGAGAAGGGGTCACATAGTGCTCCTTCAGTGTGTTTCCTTGAATAATAATGGTCTCCCCACTCTCCTGATGGCAGGAGCCTCATCTGGGTTTGCCCATCATTATACACCCAGCACAATGTCAGCACACAGATATGGAGGAATCAATAAATCACTTTAAAATATCTCATTTATTTAATTTCCACAGCAGCTGTGTAGATATTTCCCTCCTAACCATGGCTTATAGGAATGCAACTGCCTATTGGCCCATGTAATCTCATACATTTTTAACAGTTTCATCTGAACCATTAAAATCAAGAGCAAGAATAATAGCTAACTTTTAGTATCTCAATCAGTCCCTATAGTCCTAAAAAGTGAGGAAAAATATCCCTTGCTTATCTATAATGTGCTAAGCTCTTTTTGTTATTGTAATTTAATATTCCCATTAACCATATGAAATAATATTACACTCTCATTTTACAGGGGAAAAAAAAAGCTAAGGCACAGAGGAGTTATATAAAACTAGAAAGGAATGGAGCCCAGATTCCAACACAAGTCAAATTTAAAAACCAATTCTTTCCACTTATCCTGTAATGTTTATAAGGATCTTCGAGATCATCTAATTCGCCCTTTCATTTTACATGTGGGGAAAATAAGAGTTAAAGTACAATTTCTGATTCCTGACTCTTCGACAGTTATGAAGATATGGATACATTGTTCTCTGATGAAGATACATAAGCACAAAAGAAGCTAAGGCCAGGATAATTCCTTACTGGAGTCATTGCATGTCTTGAGGTCCTTACCCAGATAGCAGCATTACTGATTCCATTTTACTGTTATAGTTGTTACATTTGACACCAGGAGAAAAATTACTTAAGTCTCATTATCTACTTTAACGTGTGCTATGTTACACATGGATGGACAGATGGGTGCAGCAATCAATTGATCAATGGATGGATCAATGGATCTACCCATCTATCTACATCTAAGATTTCCCCTACATAAGAAGTTACCACATTTTATATGATCAGTTCCTCCTCATTCAAGCAAAGGTAGATACTTAATAACTTTATAGGGCCACATTTTATCCAGGTTATTTTGTCATTTTACTAATTTAGATCCATGAAAAATCCTCCATTTCCCAAGTCTCTGTTCATCTGGGAGATTAAAATTCTCTTCCGTATAAAATCTGAGTCAGCGTGAAAAGACCCAATCCTGCCAGTGTTCAGCACTGATGATTCCTATTCCTTCCAAGAGAGAGGAAGTGTGGACCATTGCCAGTACTGGGCCCTGGGTGCCACTTTATTTATTTATTTTTATTAAGTGTTTTATTATTTTTTTAAAGATTTTATTTATTTATTTGACAGAGAGAGACAGCAAGAGAGGGAACAGAAGCAGGGAGAGTAAGATAGGGAGAAACAGGGCTCCCTGCTAAGCAGGGAGCCCAATGTGGGGCTTGATTCCAGGACCCCGGGATCATGACCTGAGCTGAAGGCAGAAGCTTAACACCTGAGCCACCCAGGCACCCCAAGGGTGCCACTTTCTAAAGCTGTCTATAACTAGACCACTAGTTTCATCTCATGCTAACTACGTGCTAATTAATTTACATATTTTAGGTCAGATTGGGATTAAAAGTCACACCAGCAGGGCAGCACTGAATTTCATGGTAGCTTAGAGTTTTCTAAATTCATTTTGCATTTATTAACAGTGCTACCCTTGCATTAGATGTCAACAGAGGAAAACACCCCAAGGTGAGATCTCTGTTCTCAAAGTCATGTGAGGGGATCATGTCATGTCCATGTGTGGGTTCTATAGCAGTGGGCATGAGACATACTATGATCCCAAGATAGTTCAAATCTTTACTTGCAAGCAGACAGGCTGTAATTAAACACACACACACACATTAGATTGATGCACACTGGCATAATTTGCTATAACTTCATCATTTCTTTCTTTCTTTCTTTCTTTCTTTCTTTCTTTCTTTCTTTCTTTTTTTCTTTTTGGAGATTTATTTATTTATTTGAGAGGAAGAGAGAGAGAGCCTAAGACAGTATGAGCCAGTGGTGGGGTGGGGGGGAAGGCAGAGGGGGAAGGAGATTGGAAGGGGTAGAGGGAGAAGCAGACCCCCCCGCTGAACAGGGAGCCCTTCTGTTTTTCATTCGTATAAAAGGGACAATAACGCATTTCTTCACAATATTTCTCTGTAGATTAAATGAGATAATGTAGGTAATACAGCTAGCATAGTATCTAGGACCTAGTACTGAATGATTGCTAGGCTACTTTGTCTAAGAAGAATGGAAGCCATTATTGAGTTTACAATAATTTGACTTCACAAAAGGTGAGAGGGCCACCAACTCATATTTGAAATGATACCAAAGAATATCTAGAGGCAAGAATGTATAACAAGTGCCTGGAAAACCACAGAGAAGATTGAGGAATTCCAAGTAAGAAGATCTGAAGTTGAAATAATCCCAGGCTCTCTTCCTGTGAAAATGAATTGTTTCAGTTTGAGGTATCTCTGTCCTAGGAAATTATCTCTTTGAGACATTTTGCTTTAAGGCATGGATTTAAAACATTTGTATTCCACCAACTTGAAACCTGTAGTATAAGGACCTGTTAAATTCAAAAGGAATACATGGAATTTCTCTGATGTAAATACTTTCTGCATACAGATCAAAGAGAGAAGCTGTTATACAAAGTTACGATATGGAAGAAAGAAGAAAGTTAGGAAAGGGTATGAAGGTGCCATGAAATATCTTATTTTCCCGTTAATTATGACATTCTTTAGAGATTCATTGAACTATTAGCCCAGGCACTGTGTCTAGGACATTGTGAATCTCACCGCACTCAGGTTTGGAGTGACTTAAACCATGTCAGATAGATGGGTCCTGTACCATTTCTTAAAAAGCATTGTTAGACGTTCTAGAGTTCATAAACCTAAATCATTGCAACAAAATTCATGGAACAAGCTTCTTGAAGGTTGCTTGAACTTGGGGGAGGTCAGTCTAACGCAATCAAACAACTGGTACTGGTACAGACATCTTTGAAAGTCCATTTGTCTTGGAAACAAATTCAAGGAGTAAAGCAACTTTAACCTTCTAGGCAGACGACTGACTCTCTTAAGTCTTTGGTGTGCTTGCTTTATACAGTGACCACAGATAAAAGCAAATATGCTCCATGGGGGGCCACTTGAAGCACACAAACCATGAATGCAGAACCCAAGGATGTGATAAAATAAGTTTCCTAAACTATCAGTGAACATAAGGTCTAAAGCCCAAGTTGGAGTCTTGATGACAAATCCATCAACTAGATTGGATAAATCTCATAAAAGTAAACAAACCATTGGCATGAATTGCTGGTGCTTATGAAGAAAAATATTCTCATAGATCTGTGTACATTAAAGGACTGATCTAACAAGGATGGGTCATGGGTTATGTGGGGTAGTGTCAAAGTTTCCCTCAGCCCCTGCACTGGTGGGATATACCTCTGAGAAATGAAAAAGAATCTAACTATGAAAGCTCAAAGTAGAAACAAGGACTTTCACCATTGTGTATTTTGATACCAAGATTCTGTTGAGTCCAGGCAGAAATGCTCTAAAAATCAGAGTATTCAGTAAATGATAGGAACATGTTTCTCAAATGATAGTAATTACTATCTTATTGCGAATAATTAGAACAACTAATAACTATATTTTGCATCATGCTTTAAAAACTACTTTCACATTCATAATCTCTTTTAAACCTTCTAAAAACTCCATGCATTAAGTGTATTATTCCTATTATACAGATGAAGAAATGGAAATTCAAGATGTTGCTTAACCTGCCCAAGACAACACAGCCATGGTCCAGCTAACGTTTAATGTTATTTTCTCTAGTCTCACAGATCCTCTTGAATGGCATAGAAATGGTATATGTAACAATCTCAATTTAAAATATCCTAGGATAAAAATAAAAATCACAAATATAAACAAAAAAGTGTAACGAAAATACAGGGATCATCAGTTCTTTGGAGAAATGTAGCCATGGAAGGTCAGCACAGAACAATTATTATTACTCATTACGAGAAAATAATCATTCTCTGAGGATATTTAACTTACTGTAATATTAATAAAGCTTTAGAAAACACGAAGGATTGTTTATAGTGTGGAGGCCATAGGGATTACACATAACCAAAGAAACACTGGGGAGTGTGCTTATCTTGGTTGTAGGGACTTTTTTTTTTTTTAATTCATTGTCTTTGCTCAGCCCAGTAATTACATTTTGAAGTTCCACAGCACAGAGAAGCTAATGTAGCAAATAAGCCAATTTGATAGGTTTTTCATTGTTTCTTGTAAAGACATGATTTGCAGTTACAATGTTTTCTTTCACACAATGTCTTTAGATGATCAAATCTTCCCCTCAAGAAAGGAAGGGAAATTAACCAAAGGGTCAACATTCTTCACCTCTACCACCATTCAAGACAGCTTATTTGCATGTTGCAATAAAGGCTCTTATTAGCTCTTATCCTATTTTTTTAATTATTATTATTTTTTATTTATATATTTGACAGAGAGAGATCACAAGTAGGAAGAGAGGCAGGCGGGGGGATGCGGGGGCGGACAGGCTCCCCGCTGAGCAGAGAGCCCGATGCAGGGCTCAAACGCAGGACCCTGAGATCACAACCTGAGCTGAAGGCAGAGGCTTAACTCACTGAGCCACCCAAGTGCCCTGCTCTTATCCTATTTGAACCTAGAATACTTTATTGTGATCTTACGATAAAAGACATAATATCTCTACTGTATGATTCTGCTAGCACCCATCCTACAGAGTTTAGTGATAAGCCTGACACTGCCATTTTCTCAAATTATACTGTGGGACAATTCACAACCATTTTTTAAATTATTCATTTAAGAAATTATAAAGCATCTGTCCCAGCTACGGGATGAGCACGTAAAGGAGTGTCTCCTCTGAACTCAAAGTTACCCTCCCTTCCTACTTACTAAGCAGTGTAACCAAGGTTCCACAATATTCAGTAGACTCCTTCAGATTCAGAAGATCTGATTTGTAATATTACAAAATTAAACTCTCTCATGGGCTGGATAGCATCCAAGCAGAATTAAAGATATGAAAAAGAATATTTCCAAAGAGAGCTAGGGGAAAGGATGACCCACACAGAGTGTTGGCTTTCTCACCCCTGAACTGAGCCGTGCAGATGCCCGGGAAGAAAATAACAGAACTCAGAAGACCAAAATCCATGAGAAACCCCTGGGTAGAATTCAGGGCCTACGGGAGGCAAAAAAAAAAAAAAAAGGTAGCTGAGAGCAGAAGAGGGCCACACACCATGGACAGAAAATAGACTCTGAGAAGACATTTTCCCTCCTGATATGCTCTGTATGTTAAATCACAGACCAACCTGTCATCAGCCAGTTGCAGCAAGGACCCAACAACAAGGATGGACCACTTCCTCACCCCACCTCTATCCAACCAAGCTCAGTGATGACAACAGTGGGAGGCCCCTCCTTGACAAGCACCATGTGGAGGAGACAAAGTTACCAGGAGGTGCCCTAAGGGGCAGGGTGGCTTGGCATGTGGTCAGGAAGAGGGGAGCATCTCTCCTTGTCAGCCAAGTGAGCACAGGAAGTGCTGCCTTGACCAGAAAACCAATGAAATTCCTCTCTGCTGTTAAGCACCCATGTTGTGTTCCTCTTTTCTGTCTGCTAGTAACTCCTTAGCCACCTGGAATTATCTCCCTATCTAACTCTTCCATCACCTCAGCACAGAATAGATGATAGCTCAGAGCAGGCATAGAGGATAGGGAAGGTAAAAAAAAGAAAGAGGGAGAGGAGAGAAAAAATAGGTGAGCCTTCTTCCTGTGTCTTCTGACCTCAGCTTTAGTTCATCTTAAGATTTCATTACAGAGACCCAATCCACTGACATTAATAGAAGATACCATGTTTCGCATACCTGTCAGGCATCAGGCCCAGTGCCACTTGCTTGACAAGTATTATGTAATTTAGTACAACACAAATCCAAAGATGGAGGCAAACGTTTTTTAAAAAGTCTCAAAATCTGTCCATATTTGTACAGATTTTATATTGTCAGATTCAAGAGTCAAACCCAGGTCAGGGTGGCTCCAGAGATGATTCTCTAAGAATGCTCTCCACTACCACTTCTAGAATTCCCTTTGAAAATGTTTAACAAGGGTTCCTGTGTGGCTCAGCCCTTAAGTGCCTGCCTCTGGCTCAGGTCATGATCGCAGGAGCCTGGGATGGAATCCCACATTGGGCTCCCTGCTCTACAGGAAGCCTGGTTCTTCCTCTCCCACTCCCCCTGCTTGCATTCCCTCTCTCGCTGTGTCTCTCTCCGTCAGATGAATAGATAAAATCTTTAAAAAAAAAAAAAAAGAGAGAGAGAGAAAAGAAAAAAGAAAATGCTTAGCAAGCAGGCATCTAGAGCTGAGTGTAAGGCAGCTGCCTTTTGAGATTAGGAAGACACTTTCCGGCCACCATCCCCCATGCAGAGGAAGTGGGCCAACTTGCCCATCCTCCCAGGGGCTTCCCCCAATGGGAGGCTGGACTGAGGGGCAGGGGGAGTAGGAAAGAAGCTGCTCTTCTCCCTTCTAGTCACACTTAATTCTGTCTTCCCATTTCTGTGTCAGAGAAAGAACACCACCCCGTTGGTTTGATTTCTACCCAAAACACAAGGCATGATGGTTAAATACCATGAACCGAAAAAAAAATAAACAAGTAAACCTTGAACAATAGATATTCCCTGAAGACTTCCTGCATCTCTGCTTCTCAGGCTCCCCGCCTCTCTGGAATCCTCTGAAAACTCAATTCCGTCTTTAATTTGCACAACACTTTGGCTCTCTGCTCCCTGTGGCTTGGCTTGGGCATATCATTGATATTCTGGGATTTATTAGTGTGCTTTGCTCAATAATGGATCAGTTTCTCTGGCTTTCTTGACTTAAATATCCAGAAGAACAGGACAGAGGCCCATTTTCTTCTCTTTTCTTTCCCTTACACCCATCAGCTCCCATGCGGAGATTACTCTCACCTTTGTTAGCTGTTCTACCCACATTAAAAGTCACTTGCTGTTCACTGTAATTTCAGGTTTGTTTTTTTAAGTCTTTTACGAACACCTTAATTAATTATAACTTACTTACACTTTAATTGCATAGAAAACATCTGTCTCTTCAAAGGGAGGTAGCAAGAGGTGCTCTTGCTAGTCCTCCAAGGCAAGGGCAGGCTATACATTTCTTAAATTATAACATTTGAGAAGAAAAAGGATTAATCCTAGACCATGCTATTAATATTCTCTTGAGTTAATACTTTCCCACAAAAGCTTTAGTGATAACAATTCCGTAACAAAGGGACTGGTCTATATATCAGCCACATAAAACTTTCATTTAAAACACGTCAGGCAGGGGTGCCTGGGTAGATCAGTGGGTTAAAGCCTCTGCCTTCGGCTCAGGTCATGATCTCAGGGTCCTGGGATTGAGCCCCTCATCCGGCTCTCTGCTCAGTGGGGACCCTGCTTCCCCCTCTCTCTCTGTCTACTGCTCTGCTCTGCCTACTTGTGATCTCTCTGTCAAATGAATGAGTGAAATCTTTAAAAAAATACTAAGAAAAAATATATTTTTTAAAGATTTTATTCATTTATTTGACAGAAAGAGAGATCACAAGTAGGCAGAGGCAGTCAGAGAGAGAGGAGGAAGAAGGCTCCCCACTGAGCAGAGAGCCCAATGTGGGCCTCGATCCCAGGACCCTGGGACCATGACCTGAGCTGAAGGCAGAGGCTTTAACCCACTGAACCACCCAGGCGCCCAGAAAAAATATTTTTTAAAAAAACATGTCAGGCAGTAGGACAGCCCCAGGATGAGAGGTCTGCTCAGAAGTATGGCTGGACACTGGCTAGATTTTCACTTGCAGGTGAAAACCAGAGAAGGGAAATATGCTCCTTGGAGGAGGGCAGGAGAGAGCAGAGCATAAGGTAGAGCCTTGGGGTGTCCTATTTCATCAAGGCAGGAAGAGCTAAGAATATTTCTACTATTATTTTTTTAACCATTTAAGTGTTTGATGAAACTAAGATTGCTGTTTTACCTAAGTTCAGCCTTTGTTTCTGCTGGAATTTTATATTTCTGACTTCTGCTTTCCTCCAAATGATGTTCTTGAAACATTTTCTGAAATCTCAGAGGGAAAAGATAAAGGCAAGCCCAGACCTCCAGCATTTGTTAAAATGTCTTGTGCAATCCATCCCAGTTTATTCTGTTCCACGAAAGGCTGGTATTAATCCTCATATGCAATCCATTTTGACCCTCTGCCCACAAAGATAAGAGGAATAAAGCTTTTACAATAATGTAATATCATATCTGGAAAGGATTCCACAAATCCTCCTGTAAGATCGGTACAAAAAAAAATCCAATTTAGCAAGAGCTTTAAACACACACATGCCCACACATGATACAATGCACCTCCAATCCATGAAGCTCATGGTCACAGGGGCCAGGGTCCCAAAAAATACACAACTTCACAATGGAAGTCGTAATTCTGCAAATGTTTAAAACAGACACCAAACTCGTTATTAAATGGGTATTAAGATCTTTAGAATTTCTTTCTCCCCCTGTTGGTTCTGAATTGCAGACTATCAAAATAGAACTTTTTTGTTTTGCCTTATGAATCTCCCCATTTTTTTTTCCAGAAAAAAAGGTCTAGCTTTGACAAAGTCCATTTTGGTTTTTCTTCTCCTTTGCAATATATTACCATGATTTCAGACCAAATTCAAAAATTTTTCTAATTTTAAGCTTGCTGCTTTATGCTTATAATATTATCCAGATTTAAGGGAGAATTAACAAACAAACCAACCCAAAAATCAGTCTAATGGTTTGCCAACCCACAGCAGTGCAGATAAAAGCAGTTTGTTGCCCTTGGGCAGATTTTGACCAACATTATCACAATGACCTTATCCTATCAAGCAAAGTGATGGGCTTCCCTCAAAGCAACCACCCAACTACCTGCTCGGGCTATTAATGTCTTTTCATTACCTATGATTTTATTCTATTCTACATGGGCCCTAGTTGCCATTGGGTTGAAGCAGTTACATGGTCAGGAAACGAGCCATGGCAGCATCACCCCACGCACCAAAGGGAAGAAAGTGCTGGTGGCTGTATGGACTGTGTGTGCAGTGTGAGAGCTGGAGACTTGTAGAAAGAAAATGTTTTAAACAAAATTCTCCCTTGTCTTTGCGGACAGCATTGCTTCCTTATTCCATGGCAAATTCTTTTATAAGACCAAATATTATTTGGTAACATCGTTAACCTTACTCTAACTGATCTGTCTTAAATCTGGATCTTTATTTGTTGGGTTTCTTCAAATGACGCATCGACACAGAGCTTTGGTCTTCATCCCTTTCTGAACCCACCATGAGCCATGGGCCATCAGTCCTTTCCTCTTCTTATGTACAGACAGCAAACTCACTTGCAAATTTACAAAAGCTTTGTCTTTCCCTTTCAGGCTTCACCCACCTTCCCTGGAACACCTTCACTTCCCACATTCCCTGACTTTTTAAAGCCGTCTGGCTTCACATTCCTTCTTGTAATGTGGTTATGAGCTTGCACGTCTCATTTCCCTCCCAGATGATCATCTCAAAGGTCAGAGCCAAGTCTGACCTCACTTTGTATGACCCAGAGCTTATACAATAGCCTTCTTAATAATTATTTGTTGAATCTGAACTAATGTGTTTTTCTCATCATCACCCAAGCCTCCTCTGATATGGGTTCAAGCAAACTGAGTTACAGCACAAAATCTCAATACCTTGTGTGGTACAAGAGACTGACCATGTACTTGCCCTGTATCAGCCTTACTTCTAAGCATGAATCTCTCCCATCCACGTGAATTGTGTGACAAACCCATACAACGTACCATATTATTTTAAAAGAATTATATAATCTTAAGCAGATTACGAATTCTCTCCACAATATAAGTGTTTATCTCAGTGACTAATTATACTTAACACCAGTTTCCTCTTTTAACTTTGAGTTCCCTAAACCAATACTACCTTATTTCTCTGTGCTTTTGCATTTTCTCTTTATGCTTACAATATTCCCTGCCCTGATTGCTTGTCTAACTCCTACCTCATTTCAAGGACTCTAAATTTACATCATTAACCCCAGATTCCTTCCTGACCCCAAAACCATAATCGAACTGCCTTGCTGACATCTTCACAGAGAGATATTAGAAGCCTGTGGCACTGGTCCAGATGAAATACTATAGTGCAGAGTGGTCTAGATTAGGACTGTACCAATGAAGATGGGCAACAGAGGTAGAGTTTGGGGCATACTTTGAGGGTTGCATCAATAGTGTCTATGACATATAAATGCAGGTTAGTTCACATTATTAGAAGGAGCCGGACTCAGCTCCTTATTAATTTTGCTCCTCTTTATGGTTAAAGAGCTGCTGATTAAGGACCCTGTGAGCAGACACCTGGCAGTGGCATGTGTTTGGCTGTCAAGCACAGAGTTTGATTACATAAATCTGTCATCACTAGTGGAATATCCAATTATTTAAATTCTTCCTCCCCTGAGAGACACCTTGTTGAATATGCAGGCTTCCATCTCCACCTTCCTCCTTAAAATGTCCACTTAAATACCTCACAGCTACCTCATGCTTAACATCGCCAACTGAACTCCAATCTCCTAGGCTACCTCAGCCTGCTCCGTCTCCAGCGTTCCCTAGCTCAAAAAATCACACCATTCTCCATGCAATGCCAGAAATTTGGGAGCCAACTTTGACAATGATCTCCCCCTCACTACCCAGATCCAATTGATCAGGACAAGCTAATGATTCCATTAAGTTACGACTTGAAATATGAATCTCCTTTTCTAAGGTTATTATCCTAGTTCAAACGAACTTCCTCTCTCATGGGACCACTGTAAGTAACTGTCCTTCCTGCGTCTACTCTAGACTTTGTGCAGTGTGTTTTCTATTCAGAAGCCAGCATGTCTTCTTAAAAACGCAAATCTGATTATGTCTCCTTCATTTTAAATTCTTCAATACTTTCTACCCCTCTTCAAATAAAATTATAACTCCTCAACTTGGCTTATAACACCCTGCATAATTTGGTCTCTGTGCTCCAGCCACATAAGCTTCTCTCTGTTTTTACAACTTTGCAAGATGTCAGCTCCGTATCTGAGCTCTTCTCTATGGTATCATCAACACCTAGGCAATGCTTGGCACATACATGTTTAATTAATATTTATTGAATGCGTAAAAGAATGAACAGGTTTTGAAGATTATCACCTTTATGCCAGAAGAGCAGGTGAACCCATTATAATTGTTTTAGCTACAAGTAATGGAAGATCCAACTAATAGAGGTCTAAACAATAAAAATCTTTATTATATCATACAGTTAGAAGGCCATAGAGAGGGCAGCTCTGGGTCAGCTTTGGACAATTATTTCAGCTTCAGAATAGTATTTTCAGCCTCCAGTTCCTTTTCTTCTCTCTGCTCTGCAAGCTCAATGTGCATGAATAGAACCATCCCCTTATGGTCTTAAGAGGACTAGAGCCTTTCAGATGTCCCAGATGGATGACAACATCCAGCTAACAACAGGAGTGTTTCCTCCATTCAGCTCTTTTTATTAGTGGGAAAAACCTTTCCCTGAAACTCCTCAGCAGAATCACCCTCAATTCTATAGGCCAAGATTGAGATACATGCCCTACCCATTCCTAGCCAAATCACTGGAAAAGAGTTTAAGACCATCACAATTAGACCAATTATCAGTTATCCCTTGGAGCTAGAATAAAGTTTACTTTCCTTAAGCAGTCAGAGGAAAACAATAAAACAAAATCAGAGCTCTGCCAACAATGAAAAGTTGAGGGAAAAGGAGAAATGAGAAATGAAATTGACACCGAAAAGGCTATTAACAGGCCACCAAAAGTGCCCCAAAAGAACATCATCATCATCAAAATTCACAAATACTATCAGCCAACATATATTTCCTCTTCTTAAGTCAGTTAATAGGACTTGGATCTATATGCAAAGACTTAAGCTTAGATCTAAAACCATTGGTTGAGGTAGAGAGCATGATAAGATCACAGGGTCTGGTACCCCTGATCCAACCTCAACCATAGCCGTTATACATTTATTTTGTTTGTTTAATACAGTGAAGCTCCATGAAAGATTTTATTTGAGAAAAGGGTTCTATGGCTACTAGAAGGAATTTGAAAATTCCTAATCTGATGTTTTCCAAATGAGCAACTGAGACCCAGAGAGATGATATTATTAGTTTAAGTCACATACTGGCTAGATGGCCTCGTGAAACAGGACATCTACAGGGACCCAAGTCCCAGAGGAAAGAAACAGACCAGATTCAAGATGCCAATAACAAAGGAGAGGATACTTGCTAACAGTGTGCTTGGGTTCGAATGTTCAGGATCGCTGGTGTTGGCCTTCCAAGTGCAGGTAACACCTGATCAGAGGGGAGTGTTTGAGGGTTGAGATAAGCAGCAATTGTCCCTCCTCTTTCTCACATCCCTCCTCCTTCTCTCCGAGGCCTCCTCTTTCACGTGCTCCTTAAAAGTTAATGGACCACATTCTCCTCTTTCCCTAGTTCTTGCCTCTCCTGTTTTTTTCTTCAGTTTCGACTACCAAGTTTTCTCTGTTGAACAGAAATTTCTATTCCAGCACTTCCCTCCCCAGCTCCAAATTTGAATTTATAACCACTCACTGGCCATCCCCAACTAAATATCCCACAAACACCTCCAAATCCACACATTTAAAACTTACACCTGACACCTTGTGTCCCCTCACCCCCCATCCGTGTGTGCTCTTCCTCAAGTGGTCCCAATGCCAGTAAAATGTATCCCCATGTGAGAAGAACCAGGCCAGAAAGCTGGCCGGTCACATTCAACCCTCTTTTTCTCACCTGCCCATCAAAAGTTGTCAGGATTGTCACTTCTAACACCTACCTCTCTCTCAGACAAGCTCCTTTTCACTCTACCCCTTGCACACAACCCTCACTGTTTCTTTTCTAGTTTTTTTGTAGTAAGTCCCCTGATGGTCCCTCTTCCCCCTAAGTCCATCCCCTGTTCTATAATCATAATGATATTTCTAAAATAAACGTGCAAAGTAATTTCCTTTCTTAACAATTTATATTCCGGAGCTACAGAATAAAGTTCAAATCCTCAGAGGGCACCGAAACCCCATCATGATTTGGCTTCCTTCCTCTCCAGACTAATTCCTGAGCCTTTTCTACTCGTGGGGAAAGGTGGTCTTAAAAGTGATTTAAAGCCCAGGCTTTGAAGTCAGACTGCCTGAGTTTGTATTTTGGCTCTGTCATTTGCTGAGTTGTGTGTGAAGTTATTTAATATCTCTGTGCCTCTGTCTTCCCATCCATAAAATAGAGATAATAATATTCCCTGAAAATTAAGTGAGATAATATAGGTCAAGTACGCAGAACAGTGCCTGGGAAACAATAAATGCCCAATAATAGTTACCATCTCCTGTACCAGCCACCTCAGATTTCTTTGAACATGATGTTTTTGTTCCTATCCCTATGCATCTTCCTCAAATCACCTTCCCTACTTTGTTTCTCAGGTAAAGTCCTCCCCATCCAAAAGTCACTTCTACTGGACTCCTAAAACTTCAGAAACAGGGACCACTGGGGGCTTAGTTGGCTGAGCACCTGACTCTTGATTTCTACTCAGGTTATAACCTCACGGTCTTAAGAAAGAACACTGCGTTGGGCTGCGTGCTCAGCGGGGAGTCTGCTTGAGATGCTCTCTCTCCTATTCCTCTGCCCTTCCCTCTACTCATGTGCATGCACACACTTTCTCTCTCTCTCTCTCTCTAAAATAAAGAAAGAAATCTCTTTAAAAAATTTCAGAAACAAACTCTTGATCCTCCATTTCAATAAGAACAAAAGAGACTCAAGATTTGCTGAAAACATATTTAAGACTGCAGAGCCAAATTAAGGGATTCTCCATCATTCATTTATTCTTCTCTACTTATCCAACAAGCATTTGGTGAGCACCTATTATAGACACTACTGTAAGGGTTTGTAAGAATACAATGATTAGTAAGATAAGAGTTCACGGATCAGCACTATCTCATAGAACTTTCTGTGATTATGAAAATGTTCTGTACCTTCTCTGACTGATATTGTAGCAACTGGCCAGATATGGCTATGGAGGGCTCAGAATGTTATGCATGCAACTCATGAAATAAATATTTAATTTTATTTAATTCTAAGGAATTTAAATTTAAATAGCCACATGTGCTTAGTGACAGCACAATCTAGACCAACACATAAATAAATAATTATCAGGTGAACAGGACTATTGAGATATGTATAAAGTAACATGGGAGCAAAGAAGTGAGTGACCGATCGTTTTTGGAGTTGGCAAAAAGCTTCCAATATGTGGGTACAAAGAATGAGTAGGAGATAGCTTGGTGGGGAAGAGTGGTGTAAACAGAAAAACTAAACTTCTCCAGCCCAGACAGAACCCAAAGAAGTGGTTGATAACTCATCTGAAAGTTTAATGAAGCTCTTACAAGCTGGGGCTTTGTGTCACTGAATGCTTTCTTTAAGAGGCATATATCATTTGGTTGGTTTTTATCTTCAACGGGATTAAAGGGGCACAATTTGGAGGGAATTGAGAGGAATGAATGAAGATGAATGAATCGTGTTCCGTATAATACTATGAAATGTGTATTTTGAGATAAACAACCTCAGAAATTATAATGTAGTTGGGAATATTCTTCATCTTGTGATTTTATACTATACTACACCATACTATACATCACTGAGAATTTATATGTGTCCTGGGAGGGTGTATGTTGTTGTGTACGTGTGTGTGTGTGTGTGTGTGTGTGTGTGTGTGTGTGTGTGAGAGAGAGAGAGAGAGAGAGAGAGAGAGAAACAGAGAAAGAGAATAGTATAAAGGGGCCTAGCCACAGCTTATTTTAGGTAAAATTTGAAGGGGGAAAAACTCTGAGGATTCAAATCTAGCCTAGATTGGAGTACTTTCAGAGACCATCCTACACTATCCTCCCAAAGCCTCAAAGGTGCATTTCTAGACTACATCACTCAAACTTTGAGAAATACACTACTGGGTAAAAGAAATGGATCTGAGGCTGTACTTGGTCATGTGGAAAGGGTATCTAGAAGATGAGCAGAGATTCACCTTGAGGAAATGAGAAAAGAAGGTAAACCTGAGGAAGAATAGGAGTAAGGTTAGGAAATGTTACAGGGGAACACTGATGGCTCACAAAAGGCCCATTTGACGAAGGTTGAAACTCTTGGATCTATTTCTATTTCTTTTGAGCCATGGAAAAGTTAGCATTCTGAAGGAAGTTTGAACAGTCTTCCCTTAATATAATTTCTTGTTTATAGAACTTAGCTTAGTGAAGTCCTGAAAGGAAGTGAGGAAGAGCACAAAGTGAGCCCCATCATGTGTTTATGATCTCCACCATGTTCTCCACCAACCCTCTCCATGACGGTCCTTTAGATAGGAACAATATTGTCTTGGAAGAACTATGGAATTTGTTGCTGGATTCAACTTTTAGCAAAGACAGCCATGTCTGGTGGTAGAGCAAAGAGCGGTGGGTGGGAAAACAAGACTCAAAGGAGCAGTGATCTAGCGAATACAGGAAGAGGAGATCCAAGTATATTTCCTCCTCTAACATACACACACACACATACACACGCAAACACAACTGCACAAAGATACTAACGGATGATGACTCTCAAAAGAAGTAAAATACTAATATTTTGATAACTGAAAAATGCACTCCAATAGGCATGTATGCAACTTAACTGTGTAATATTTGAGAATTTTGCCTACCTAATTGAGTCTACTTGAAAAATGCCAATCCGATTAGTGAAAAATTCTTAATCATAGGTGATTTTTAAGGTTATGCAATTACACTGCTTTTCGTAAGCTGAACACACCTGGTGACTGACAGAGCTCTGCCAAGTGAAGGCCTACAAGATCAGCATTAATGGTTAGCTAATTAGCAACACTGGCAAACAAAACCATTTACAAATGCTCTACTAAAGTACTTGAAAATCTTTGTACTCTTGCTTCTCTCTTCTTGTTTGACTATTCATTTAGTCGTCTTTATTCATCATGAAAAATATACAGAAAAACTCCAAACCAGCCTTTGTTCAAAGTATACATGAGTGACAAACTAAATTAATCACTTTCTTCTCTATTTATTTGAAAAATATCACCAGCTTAGTAGCCAACAATGTCATGGCTGGCAAGAAAAAGTGATTCAGTAAAATTATCTTACTGAGCTGATGGACCATGTTCAATTTCTTTTTGCCCAATGTTCTAAAGATTCCTACTGCCTCTCTGATTTTCAAAATAGCTAACTACAAACTTCAGCTTATTTTAAATACTTTTCCTTAGAGCGATAAATCTTTGAGAACCTGGAGAAGTCAGGTACACTGCAATAGGAAACAGCTTAATATGGTGGCTATAGTGTAAATTTGCCTGGTTTTCTCTAGAGCATCTGAAAATTTAGCTAAGGACAAGCTCTGCAAATCCCAGCCTCCTCCCAGTAAGTAGTTGAAGAGCAAAGGACTTGGGAGATTCAGAGTGTGGGGGCACCAGTGATTGTCCAAAAAGCCCACAACACACTGTAGAGATGGCTAAATATAATCTGCCACCCATACAATACTTGAAGTCGTAAATAAGAATAACTTGATTTAAGAAAACCACTCACGAAGTACAGAGTATTATAGAAGCAGTCTGAACCTAGGCAATTTGAGCATAAGAGTCAGGCAGAAGCTAGAGAATGGGTCTCATAGGCTGTGTTGACCCTTGAACCATGAAAAAACTGAGTTCTTTGATGTTTCTTTCCAACATAAATCAACTCTAGTTTAGATATCAAGAACATGACTTTCTTCCCCATTAAGCTCCAGCCAGGATATGCCGGTGAATCATTAGCAACTGGCTAACTGCCTATAGTTCTGATGTGAATATTCTGACTTGAGTAAGTATGGCAGATGTGAAACTATTAAGATGTTTGAAACTTCACTGGTTTGTCATTCATGTGAACAACTTTATTGAGTCAGATAATAATTTCCTAATGCTGGAAGAATATTTTCGCAATTTTTTCGTGCTATTCACAATAAAACACCTAGACACCTCACTCCTAAATTTAATCTGCATTATTAACATTGTCTCTATCACTTTCTTCAGTCTAGGTGGAGAATCAACAAAACAGTAACTCAAGCCCTAATCTGTGGTTTTGCTCCCACTATGGCCCCTTCCAGTGACCAACATGATATCATAGAATGCAGAATTGAGAAGAGATACACAGAGACATATTAGCATCTAATCTACCATGTAGATGAAGTAAATGTAAATAACCTCAAAGCATAGATAATAATTATAAAGTAAAAATAATTAAGAAGTGATGAGTTTAGGGCATTTTTTCTTTTGTTTTTAATGTAATTTATCTCAGGGTAAGGTTTTAGAATTTACATTTTTAATGATGGCTATGTTTAACAACCGGCCTAGAAAAATACCTGAAAATTTAACAAACCACTCTTAGAGACAGTAGAGCTAGCTCCAGCACATCCTGTTCCAGCCATGGTTTAAATATGTAAGATGATAACCTGAAGAATAGTAATATGTGATCTACTAGTATCCTTCAACATATGACTATAGGTGACTTCAGATACTTCAAAGAACAAAGCACTGTGGAAAAGAGACACAAGGCTAACAACAATAACAAAAATATGTAGAATATTTATAATAACCAAAAAAATACAAGAATAGATACAAAGCAGTGAGTATGTAAGATGAGGCTTCCAACGACCTATCTAATCAACGTCTACTCTTCTTATAAAGAAAACTTGTATTTTTAAAGATTTTATTTATTTATTTGTGTGAGAGAGAAAGAGCATGAGCAGGGGGAGAGACTGAGGGAGAAGCAGCCTCCCAGCTGAGCAGGGAACGCAATGCAGGACTCAATCTCAGGACCCCGCGATCATGACCTGAGCCAAAGGCAGACAATTAACTGACCGAGCAATTCAGGTGTCCCTTCTTATATAAGAAACTTGAAAAGCTATCCATCCAATAGACATTCTTTCATTTCTTCTTACCAAAAGAACACTGTTATTATTTGGAGCACCTATGTTCCCAGTTAAATAATTATACTTTCCAGCCTCCTTTGCAGCTAGAGGAGAAGCCATGTGGCAGTCTGACCCAATGAGAAATAAATAGAAATTACTCGGTAGGGCTTCCAAGAAGGCTCTCCAAAGGGATTCATTCAATTGGCACATGTTTTTTCCTTGGTCTTTCTCTCCCCTGTCTAGAACTCTGTGTCAATGCCCTGATATTTTAAGACTAAAAATCCATGCTTGAGGTATTTGAGCAGAAATATAAGAGTTAGTTCCCTGATGACATCATAGAGAACCCTTCCATTTTGACACCGCCCACTCCAACCCTCATTACATGAGGAAAAATTGGGAAGAACATATTTGCAAATGACATAACAGATAGAGGGTTAGTGTCCAAAATCTATAAAGAACTTATCAAACTCAACACCCAAAGAACAAATAATCCAATCAAGAAATGGGGAGAAGACATGAAAAGACATTTTTCCAAAGAAGATATCCAGTTGGCTAACAGACACATGAAAAGATGCTCATCATCAGGGAAATACAAATAAAAATCTGGATGAGACATCACCTCACGCCTGTCAGAATGGCTAAAATTAACAAGTCAGGAATCAACAGATGTTGGCAAGGATGCAGAGAAAGGGAAACCCTCTTATACTGTTGGTGGGAATGCAAACTGGTGCAGCCACTCTGGAAAACAGTGTGGAGGTTCCTTAAAAAGTTAAAAATAGAACTACCCTATGATTCAGCAATTACACTCCTAGGTACTTACATAAAAGAGAAAAAAAAATACAGATTTGAGGGGGTACTTTCACCCCCATGTTTATAGCAGCAATGTCTACAATAGCCAAACTATGGAGAGTGCTTAAACATACATTGACTTATGAGTGGATAAAGAAGAGGTGGTATATATGTGATGAAATATTACTCAATCATCAAAAAGAATGAAATCTTGCAACCTGCAATGACATGGATGGAGCTAGAATGTATTATGCTTAAGCAAAATAAGTCAGTCAGAGAAAAACAAATACCATATGATCTAACTCATATGTGGAATTCAGGAAACAAAACAAATGAACATATGGGAAGGAAAAAAAAGAATGAAAGAGAAGCAAACCATACAATACTCTTAATGAAAGAAAACAAACTGAGGGTTGATGGGGGGAGATGAGTGAGGAATGGGCTAGATAGGTGATGGGTATTAAGGAGGGCACTTATGATGAGCATGGGGTGTTGTATATAAGTGATAAATAACTAAATTTTACTCTTGAGACTAATGTTACACTAATTAACATTAACCAATGTTAATATGTTGACTAACTGGAATTTAAGTTAAAATTTGGAAGAAAAAAATTTTAATCAATTGATCATAATTAGATTAATCTATTCTCACTTGTATTTTTTGCTATCTGCAGCTAAACTAAAGAAGGCTAATTAATAAGGATCAGCATGAGACGACAGGGAAAGATTGTCAAATGAGACTATGATAGAGCTCAGCCATCACCACTACCATTTCCAGTTTAAAGTGTATCTAAGAGTCCTTCACTAACTCTCCCTCAATCTCTCACTAAACATTTATAAGGACCAGAAGGAGAAAAGTAGAGCTTATGGTTAATGCATTCGATGAGCCAAGAAGGAATTTCAACTAATAATAATAATAGGAATGAGAAATAATTATTGACCCATGGGTCACTCTTTGCTACCAGAGGCATAAGTGACAAGCCCCCCAAAAAGGTAGAGAGACAACATATCCCTCTTCCACTATACTGGCCAATACTTCTTTGTTTCCAAATGATAGAAACCCAACTCAAATTACCATAAAGTTCAGGCAGAGACTTATGGAGAAGCTTGTATAATATGATTAAGACTCAGTTCCCCTTCATGTGTTGTGTTTTCTTGCGTTGGCTGAATTGAATACATCTCGTGCTTCAAGGCATAGCCCCCAGCAGCTCAAGGGTCCTATTCTCCTGAGCTCAAAAGCAGAAGAACATTTATCTGTTCTCAGCCCAAGACCATTATGTGTCATTGGCTCTGCCTGGGTCACCTCCCAACCTTAAAAGAGTCACCGTGACCAGGGGAACTTGCAGTCCTCTAATTTGCCATGCCAGAGTCATCTGCCTCCTCCCTTGAACTAGGGGAGGAACCCCTTCAAAACTCTAGGGACTGGGTAGAGCCACATCCCCTATTGGGGAGAATAAGGACATACAAAGCTATACCTTGGCTGTTTACTCAGTGGACCTACTTTTTTGTGAAGGCATCACATTGGGAAAATATGATGCTCCAGTGAATGATTTGCTTCCATATCCCCACCCTGTATCAGCTCTGGGCAAGAGAAGGAATATTTCTCTGAAAGAAAAATTGAGTTGAGTACCTGGAAAAGAAGGATGCATGGAGGGGGACAAAAATCATGTCCATTATAGCTTTGTTACCCTCGGGTCAGAAATTCAGAGTCCACACTAATGGAAAACTGGCAACAGTTCCTCTCCCATGTCAGCAATCCATTCTGAGCCACCACTTCCCAGATGGCTCGAACAGTACCATATTTCCACCTACACACATCAAAAGGCTGCAACTTCAAGGAAACACCAAACCAGGAAGGTGGGGGAAGGAGCATGAAGAAGAAAGCCAATGCATTTCACCCTGAGAGGTCCTGTCCTCAGTGTAAACTCTCGAAGGGAGGAAGAGCACTGGGTGAAGTCAAGGCTGGAGATTATAATTTTCCAAGGGCCACAGTGATTCATAGAGTCAGAGGCAGTGGAAAAACAATAAGCTCTTGCGTCAACCAGGCAGGGCCACACCACATGAATGTCTACCAGACACTAGGAGTCAAGCGGGGAGCACTTCATGTCAAAAACAAGAGGATGGTGATATATTTATCAGGTATACAGAAACAAAAGGTAACCAAGGGACACATACCAATTACACACAAATACTTAAGCAGCACAAAGAGAGAAATTTATGTTGACAAAAAGGAACAAACCACCGTAAATTTTTACAAGTGAACTATATAAAGCAAGAACTACTGTAAATAAGAAGGAAAAATTGTTCAAAAATATTATTTCAGATTGACAATAACAAAACTAAAATCACTACATGTCAAAACTTATCAGTAATGTTGTGCTAATATAATAGAGGACTGTTTTAGTCAGTGACTGTATTATTCAGTGAAGGAACAAACTACCCCAGGATAAAGATTTTAAAATCACTTCTCTCTTTCTCCTTCTTTGTTATTATCCCAACCAGCAACCTACTTAAAACTGAAAAGCCTTGAATGGTTATGTGTTTTCAGAATGGTCTTTGTTCTACTTAATGTATTCTTTTTTTTTTTTAACTTAATGTATTCTTAATTTTTCTTTTTCACTGACCCCTAGGGCATATTTTACCTGCCACCTACCCAATTATTTAGTTAATATGACATCTCTTTGATCTATTGTATTGACTCAAAAACAATTATTTTAAAGGGGCCTGATAGATATGACAAAGATTCAAGATAGAAAGTCTGCCCTTGGTTGTTAGAGGACAGGGACAAGAAAGGCAATAGAAGCAGCTAAGGGAAGTACTCTAGTCTGATGGGGTCAAAACAAGTATCAAAGACTGGGCAGCTTGAACAACAGAGATGCATTGCCTCACATTCTCACATTTCTGGAATCCAAAAGTCCAAAATCAAGGTGTCAGTAGGATTGTTTCCTTCTGAGGGCTTTGAGGGCAGATTCGTTCCAGACATTTCCCTTTGGCTTGTAGATGGCCATCTTCTCCCTCTTTCTTCACCTCATCTTCCTTCCTTTTTATAAGGATGCCAGTCATGTTGGGTTAGGGCCCATCCCAATGACCTGATTTTAACTTGATTACCTCTGTGAAGAGGCTATTTCTAAATAAGGTCACATTCTGTGACACTAAGGATTAGGACTCCAATACATCTTTCTTCATTTTTCAGGGAGGGAGACTAAGTTCAACCCATAACAGGAGAAATGGATCTTTCTGAAAATGGACGAGAATAGAATTGGGACTCCTTGCTGTCCACTGAGCAGAGCTTCTCTCTTTAACAAGCCACCTAAAATTACCACATCTAAAATTACCTAAAATTACCACACTTCCTGTTTTCCATTTTATCACCATTCAACTCACACCACCAACCTCCCTTCCTTCCATAAGTCAACTGGATCTATATTTTCCTATCTCCCATTTTTTTTTATTTTTAGTCACTTAATAAATAAAGCATTAATTTCTTTTTCATAAAACAAAAGCAAATTCACCATCCTGAAAGTCATTCACATTTGGTCCCTGAATAGCTCCAATCTACAAATGGAGCCACTAAGTCCCTCCCAGACTCTGAGACCAAACTGTTCCCTATACAGTGAATAGAAGAGTCTGGACTCAAGCTTATTTCTGGTTCCATGCTAATAGAACAGTTCAGCTTGTCAGTAGTTTAATTCCCTGTCTTGTGACCCAGCCTCCTGAGATTAAATCTTTACCTTCTCTTCTTATTATTCTTCATCTAAGTTTCTACTTTATAGTCTACCACTTCATAGCTAGATCCTTTTTTTTCCCTTTAAGAGTAGGATTTACAATTTCTGAATTCTCTGTCTGCTATCTATCAATGTAACCAAGAAATTGTATTCTTTTTTTTTTAAGATTTTATTTATTTATTTGACAGAGAGAGATCACAAGTAGACAGAGAGGCAAGCAGAGAGAGATTGGGAAGAAGGCTCCCTGCCGAGCAGAGAGCCCGATGCGGGACTCGATCCCAAGGACCCTGAGATCATGACCCGAGCCGAAGGCAGCGGCTTAACCCACTGAGCCATCTAGGTGCCCAGAAATTGTATTCTTAGCCCTGAGCATCACTCTCCTTAGAACTGGGTCACTGATAGAGTTGCCAAAGTTGTATAATGTTAAAACACCTGCTCCCTTGAAACTCTACCAGTTGTTGATCTTGTCCCTCCTTGAACATCATGGTACCTGCATATAGTAAATATAAAGGAAATGTTTGTGTTTTTTATTTTATTTTTTTTAAAGATTTTATTTATTTATTTGACAGAGAGAGATCACAAGCAGGCAGAGAGGCAGGCAGAGAGACAGGAGGAAGCAGGCTCCCCGCTGAGCAGAGAGCCCGATGCGGGACTCGATCCCAAGGACTCCGAGATCATGACCTGAGCCGAAGGCAGCGGATTAACCCATTGAGCCACCCAGGCGCCCTGTTTGTGTTTTTTAAATAAACATTAATTGGTGTTGGACATTGAACATTTGCTAATGTCACTTCTTTCCCTCCAAACCAACCAATAGCTCAAAAGTCCATCTTTTTTCAAACTCCCATCACTGCCTTTTCATCCCTGGAAGGTCCTACTTTGCTTCCACATATAAACCACTGATCTTTATTGGGATGATGAGTCTCTCAGACTCAAATTCATGACTTGCTTATACTAAGACTCAAATCAAGTCATGTCAGCCTAGTCAGACACTGGTTCCACCATACACATTATGCCTCCATTATATGAAGTAATAGAAATTGCTTAGTTCTAAAATGAATAAATGATAAACATATTCCAGGTAGTCCTAATATCTCCTTCCTTTCAAGTGGATCAAGACATACAGTCACAGAATTACTCTGGTAAAGTATAAGGCGATGGTGCAGTAAAGGTTTAACTCAGGCCCTGTTGCTCCAGCCTTGCACATTCCAAAGAAAGGCCTGACCTAGGAGGATCAGGCTTTGGCCAGCTCCTAGGAGATAACCTCTGGGTTCTTGGAATATCCTACTTGGTAAAAGTGTCCTGTATTCCCAAGGTCTTGGTCAGGCTGTGTCTATTTGACCAGATGGTTTATGCTAGCTAATGATGTGACTGGCAGTAAATGCCTGTTTTGTATGCCTGAGGTCCTAGGTTATGCTGTAATAGTTTTACCTCTGGGGAGTTGGAACTGGGTAGCTAAGGTTAATCACATGGGTGCTACATGCCTATAAAACCAACCTGGGGACGCCTGGGTGGCTCAGTTGGTTAAGCCGCTGCCTTTGGCTCAGGTCATGATCCCAGCATCCTGGGATCGAGTCCCATATCGGGCTCCTTGCTCAGCAGGGAGCCTGCTTCTCCCTCTGCCTCTACCTGCCACTCTGTCTGCCTGTGCTCGCTCTCTCTCTCTCTATCTCTCTCTCTCTCTCTGACAAATAAAGTTTATAAATAAATAAATAAATAAAACCAACCTGAAACATTATAAAGGTAAAAACTCTAGACACCATGGCTCTGGCCAGCTCCTCTGGCTGACAACACTTCCTACGTGTTGTCACACATCATCACTGGGGAGATGAGGCATACCCATGTGACTGCACTGGAGAAGACACCTACAAGCTTATGTCTGGTTTCTCCTGAACTTCATCCACTCACCTTTTACCTTTGCTAATTTTAATCTGTATCCTTTCGCTACAATAAACCATAACTGTGAGTGTAACAGTTTTTCTAAATCCTGTTAAGTCCTTCTAGCTAATCATCAAGTCTGATTATTATCTTGAGGAGCCCTGGCTCAGAGTCACTTTGAGTGAACACCAAAATGAGTAAGAGAAACTCATTATTTTCATTTCTTTATCCCTGTAGATTTTTGGAACTGAGAACACTTAGGACTTCTACATAGATCTATCTTTTCACCCTGGTTCTCACCTCTGTAGCAAATCCTCAAGATGAACTGACTTGACCTGGAATATTTTTCAATGCCTAAATGTATTAACAAAAAAAGTCAACCTGTACAGACTTAGCTTAAGGAAATGATCACACATGTTCACAGAGATAGGTATAGAATATTCATTCCAGTATTTCCTGTAAGTAAAAAACCAAAGCCAAGTTTTATGTTCTCCAACACAGAAATGTTATAATGCATAACAGACTAATCTTACTATGGAATAGTATATAGCTAGGTCTTGATATGTGGTGCAATCCAAGAAACATTACTGAGGTTAAAAATCAAGTGTAATAGGTACAGCTTCATTTTTATAAAAACAGAGTAAAATCCTCGTTCTTTTGTTTATGTACACACAGCAAAAGAGCTGGAATCTTATTAATCAGATATCAGTGGTACCATGGAGCAAAAAAAGGAAGGGTGGAGTGAGAGAAGATTCCTTTGGTGACATTTAAATATTTTTCAACCATTTCTGGTTTGGTCTGGTGTTGTTTTTGTAATTACCACAGATTTTCAAAATACCAGACATCGCAAAAATTTAAACTACTTTGCCTTTATTTACAATGTCAAAACCACCTGGCCCTAGTCAGCAAAATTCAGCAGTATTAGAATTGGTATTGTATTTACCTTCACTTTTCCCTCTGAGCAATCTCACAGGAGCTGTGCTACTGGTTTAGCAGAAGGGAACTAGCTCACCAGGTATGATAACAGGTAGCTAGAAGGGAGTTGGCAGACAGCTTGCACGAGAATGAGGCTCCTTGATAGTGTTCATTTGACCCTGCTTGACCTTGTCATAAAGATCTTTAAAAACTAAGTATGAATGTTCTTGTTCCCCTAGCTCATGGAACAAATACCCTCAGCAGGAACTCCTCCCATGAAGCCATTCTTTGTATTCTGAGGGGCTGCAGAAACTCCCTACTCTTCAAGAGCAGCCTGAGTACTGAGTGTGGGTTGTGACAGTTATGGGGTGATAAAGAACACTTTACCTGGCTGAGGTGTGATCTCATGCAAGTCCACTTCTACTCTATTTTTTTTAAGATTTTATTTACTTATTTGAGAGAGAGAGTGAGAGAGAGAGAGCATGAGTGGGGAGAGGGTCAGAGGGAGAAACAGCCTCCCACTGAGCAGGGAGCCCAATGCGGGACTCGATCCCAGGACTCCAGGATCATGACCTAAGCCAAGCAGACACTTAACCAACTGAGCCACCCAGGTGCCCCACCCCACCCCACCCCACCAGTTCTACTCTAAACATCAGTTTTCTTCATCTGGAACACAAAGATCAGGAGTAGATCATCTCTCTTATCATTTACAGCAGTACAATTCTAACTGTATTACACAATAAATTAGTTACATTTTCCTTCATCTGGCACACCTTCTTCCCTCCACATGGCCACTGCTTCCTCCTACCAAACTCTCTGTTTTTCCCAAGAGAAGGAAAGTTTAGGCCTCTATTAAAAGAAACAAAATAATTCCTGTTGGGCAATATCATCACCCATCACCCAACTCCTCATAGACCATGAGAAGAAATACATTCCTTCTAAATACATTTAATACATTTCAAATAAAGCTACCCACTTCATACTAGTTGTATTATATAATTCTAACTCTTCACCCGGTGATTTATGCCTTTTGATGTCTAAAGAAGATGAATTAAAACCCTAATTAATGAAAAGCACATGTTTCATATTCATATACCCTCTTTAATCTTTCGTATGAAGAAAGAGGGAACATTAATCTCTGACAAAAAAACGAAGTCTAAGCATGGAGAGAATAAGGAACAGGCCTCAATGTTAACATAGATGTAATTCAAAGAGCTTGTGATCACTTTCAATTTCTTTGACTAACTTCTAGATGTTCCTAACATTTATTTTGTGTCTCGATTTGAAGTCCTATCAGGAAATACAAGAAGAAAAACATTCACTTATGGTCTTCATTTTCAGAGCAAATTGAGTCTCATTATAAATGTCTATACTTTTCTACTATAATTTATCTGCTCACAAGGCCAACAGCAGAATATTAAAGGATCACAAGCAAAGGCTGCTGGGCATGGCAGAAAGACAATGAGCATTCCTTCCGTCATGACACAACGTGACCCAAGTGCCCAGCAATCCTACAATAACTTGCAGCAGACACACTGCACCACTAACTCTGTTTCTGAAACAGCTTGGTGTTGTGCATTCCTGAGATTTCATGTACATTCTATTTCACTGTTGCAATTATAAATCCCTGAAGTTAAGAATCATTGAAAAATGTTGGTAATGTCTGTCTTCTAGCACTACATGAACAATGGATATCAACGATATTTGTGGTTTCCTTGGAGCAGCTCTTATGCTTCAAATCGTTTACTGTTTAATTTTAGATTGAACACCAATAACATCTGAAAAAATAACCTTGAAAACCTATACTTATAGCAACTAAAGTTAATGTTATGTAAAACTGTAATTTAGCTGGTGAGCATATTTATGGAACAGCTGTGAAACAACAGATTCTGTCAAGATCTGAGGTAGGCACAAAATATATAGATGACAAAGTCCTTTTCTTTTTTTTTTTAAGATTTTATTTATTTATTTGACAGAGAGAGATCACAAGCAGGCAGAGAGGCAGGTAGAGAGAGAGGAGGAAGCAGGCTCCCTGCTGAGCAGAGAGCCCGATGCGGGGCTCGATCCCAGGACCCTGAGATCATGACCTGAGCCAAAGGCAGCGGCTTAACCCACTGAGCCACCCAGGTGCCCCGACAAAGTCCTTTTCTTAAAAAAATATATATTCTACCTGGGGCCCAGAGCATGGGAGGTAACATAGCAATTTAGCAAGGAAAGGGAGAAACTAGTCTGAAATCAAATTGAAAATGTAAATGCTGAGTCTATCAAAGGAAGGTGTGAAACAAATCAGAAAGTATTGAACATGTCCTGATCGAAACTCAGAGGAGCTTGGTTAGGGGGAAAGTGCATCAAAGGGTAACACTTGCTGGCATAGTGGAAATGGCGAGAGCCTCAAGGTTGGAAATAAAAATTTTAAATGGCAATAGGCATTTCAGATAGAGAGGAATCAGCAACATTTTGTAAGAATCATTCTGATTAATACTTCTTGAGTCATTGCCTAGGATAATAAACAAGTGGGGTGTTGGTAGGGATCCCCAAAGTGCCTGTCCTGGACTCTAAGAGCAAGATTAAAGGTGGTGACACCAAGCACTCATGTTATCAGGAAATTCAAAAAAAAAAAAACTAGAGTGGTGTATCTTGTGTACGTAGTCTTATTTAGGGTTCCACTTTGAAAACTGTAACCACTATACTATATATATGAGTGCAGGCAGGATTTGAGGTGCTCTGATGCACGTGGAAAAGAAGGTACAGGTAGTGAGCTTTATCCTTTTCATCTGGCCCTTGCCCTGCGGTTGCTTTCCAGTTTCCGGTAAGCAGAGGATTAGACCTCTGCCAGAAATACACTGGTCTTAATGGACTATGGAGAGAGAGTCTGGTATCTGGGCAACCATGGGAGCTTTTAGATTAAAACTTTTAGATTAAAAGCACAAAAAGAAGGGAGCCCTGGGAAAGAAAGCCCCATGATCTGCATGTAAATTTCCCTCAATCGTTTATCAACACCTAAATTACACATGAAAAGTATGAGCATAAAAGAGGTAATTCCTAGCCAATTCAATAAGCAAGAAAGAAATACAGCCATACAGATTGTGACCTATTCTCAGACATGATTGTCAGAGTGGAAATCCCACTGAATCTGGGAAAAAAAACAACCCTAGAACTAATAACCGAGCTTAGCAAGATCATAAGATATAAGATCCATGTTCAAAAGTCAATTGTATTTGAACACACAACTAAAAATTGGAAATTGGAAATTTAAAAACTGTACTACTTATAATAACACCTCAGGTACAACATGAGCAAAATATGTGACCTGAACAAAGAAGTAACAATTGGGTCAAAGACCTAAATAAATGGAAAGATATACAGTGTTTGTGGATTAGAAGACTCAATATAGTGCTGTCAGTTTTCCCCAAATTGCTCTGTAGATTTAATACAATCCTAGTAAAAAATCTTAGCATTTTTTTAATAAGCAACACACTATTTCTAACATTTATAGGAAAAGAGTCAAAACAATTTTCTTTTTTAAGGAGCAAAGCTGGGGGATTCCTTTACCTGACTTCAAGATAATCTGAAGCTTTAGTATTCAAGAAGTAAAGCAGTGGAAGGGTAGACACAGTTCAGCCTAACAGAGTAAAGGTTCTAGAAATACATTCATGGATATATATTTCACAAAGATGTTTATGCAATTCAGTGCATGAAGACCCAGTCTCTTTTAAAAAAAAAAAATAGACATGCATATGAAACGAAATATTCTCAGAAATTTAGAAAAAATTGTCTATCAATAACAGACTGAATAATAAGTTGTGGTGTAGTCATACTATTGAATATGACACAACACCGGAAGAGAATGAATAAATTTCACAGCCATGATGTTAGAAGCCAGAAATAAAAGACTTTTTATTCAAATGTCTACATTAGGCAAAACCAATCCATGAAAATAGACATCAGAAAGTAGTTTCCTTTGCAAAATACTGACTGGGAAGTAACAAAAGGGAGCATTTTGGATGGGGATAAATTTCTGTATCTTGATCTGGTAGTGATCACATAGTAAAAAATTCCCAGAATTGAACAATTTGGATCTGTGCACCTTAATGTATATATGTTATTATACCTCAGTTTTGAAAAAGAAAGAAGAAAAGAAAAAGAAAGTAGAGGGAGGAAGGAAGAGAAGAAAAGCAGAAGAGAGGGACAGAGAGAAGAACAGAGGGAGAGAGAACTTTATACACTGCCTTTATGTGAGGATATGATCTCCAGGATATAGTGTCAAGTGGAAAATCAAAACACAGGACAGTATTTATTATATGACAGCTTTTATCTAAGAATGGAGGTAGGAAGATATAAATATGTTTATTTACCAAAGAGCAGAAATTGGTGAATAAACCAAAAATGAATAAAGTGGAGAGGAAAAGAATAGGGTACAGGCAACAAAGATGAAAGCTATGTCTCTGAATATACTTTGTTTACTGTTCTAATTTTGGAACCATATAAATGTTTTTATGTAACTTAAAACAAATAGATTTTAAAAAGAATACTCTGTAAAAATAACAATCTGAAACAGATGTATTTAATAGTGTATCAAATTGATGGTATGATTACATGGAGAAGAATCCCATCAAGTGACTGTTAAAATATTATATTTCAAATGTATCTTCCTCTGGGAATGTATACAAAAGACAAAAAGAACTGCCACAAAATCACAAGCCGCATTCAGCTATATTGTTTTTAGTAGAAACACTGCGACTGCTACTTTTAAAATACAGTAAATAGGAAATGTCATTAGGAAGTAATATTTTTCACAGAGGAGAAATGAGATACAAACATAAAATCAAAAATAATCTGCTTTAATCTCCATATTTATCCCCATATTTCTTCAAACTAAGTGTTATTTATCACCTTAGTTGTGGCTTGGGAACAAGCTTGCAGATATGGGAAATGGAGAATCAAGTTTGGGGCCCAAATAAATTTGAGGACTAACAAGCACTACATTACACTGATTTGATTCTGGTAGGAACACAGGAGCAGCATAGCACTGAATCTGCCCATCACGAAGAAGAGCAAGGAGAACAAACATGTAAACTTTATTCTCAGGGAAACCAGGAAACAGAAAATTAGAAAACTTCAAATAATTGCTGCGCAGTGATGGGGTAGAAAGAATAAAGAGTCGGAGAAAGACAAATACCATATGATTTCACTCACAGGTGGAAATTAAGAGACAAAACAAACCGGCAAAGAAAAAAGGAGACAAAAAAGCAGACTCTTGCCTTCAGAGAACAAACTGGTGGTGACCAGAGGGGATGAGGAGGAAGGGGAGGAGTGAAAGGGATTAAGAATACACTTACCACAATGAGCGCCCAGTGATGAATGGAAGTATGGAATCATTACACTGTCTACCCAAAACTAATATAATGCTGTATATTAATTACACTTGAATAAAAACATAATAATTTTTAGAAGTTGGAACCACACAGGAAGGCCAGACTTTAGGTGTTTCATTAGGGCCACAGAGAAGGATGACTTTGAGCTGGGAAGCCCAGGGATCCACCCTGGCCTTATGCCTCCGTAGGAACCTCCTGTAGATAGCACAAAATCTATCTCCTTATTATGATTAACAACAAAGCAATATGCTCTACATTCACACCAAGGTCCTATGAGAAAAATTTAAAAGATGGAAAAGACTAAAATAGCTCCTTTACAGTGAAAACACCAGAAAAATATGGACTCAAAACAGATAAGAAGTATAATCTAACATTCCAACTGAGAGTCTTAAATTTTTATGTAGCAGTTGAAACTATAAAGGAGAAATACCCAAACTCAGAGAGCAGATGGCCAGATGAGAGGAAGGGATAGTATGCAACGAGAACTGACAGCACACAGGACCCCTCCCCCAAAAAAAAGAAAAAGAAAAAGAAAACAACAAAGCCATTTCGGAAATGAAAACTAAATTACAAAGAACACAAGAAGGAAGAGGCAACAGAAAAGGTTCAATCAAGATGTAGAAGATAGAGGCAAGAGAATCAAATTAAATGCAGGGGGTGGAGGGAAGGACTACACTAAAAATATATACTTATTTTTTAAGATGTATTTATTTACTTGAGAGAGAGATGGAAAGAGAAAATCCTGAAGCAGTCTCCCTGTTGCGTACGGAGCCCAATGCAGGGTTCGATCCCAGAACCCTAAGATTGTGACCTGAGCCCTGAGATCAGGACATGGCAGCCTCCCAACTGACTTAGCCACCCAGGCACCTCGAAAATATGCATTTAAAAAATAGTAAGACTTCAGAGAGTTTTGCCAATTAAATTTTTCTTCATAGATACATTTCACAAATATCCAATATTGATCATTCACAACTGAAAACTTTCACAGTGCAGAAGGTATATCTTTGCTTTTGACTGTCACTGTAAAATACTGTTGAGATAATTTTTTCAACCTTAACATGGACCTTTCTAGACTAACAGAATCACAGGCTCTGGTTTTATAAATCTCTTTTCTTTTTACATCAACAGTTAAAATTTGTGGAACAAAAGCATGTTCCTAAAAACACAATATCAGTGACTACTCAAGGGGAAAAAAGCTCCTACTTTCCAATAACTTAACATGAGATAGACAGTTGACTAATAGACTGGTAGATGATGATCACACATTAATAGGTTAGATAGATACACACACACATACATACATTCATAGACAAGCCAGACAGAGTGTTTAAGAAAAGACATAACTTTTTCATTCATGTTTCATTTTTCCATTGATTGAAAGAATAGGAGTCAACAATATAATTTTTATAAGTAAGAGAAAAAAATGTAAAGATTTGAGAAGGCCCTGGATATGAATTCAGTGATCAAGTAGACAAAATACCTCCATCCTACGGGGTTTTTCCCCTCAATCTTTAAGCATGCCTAGAAATTGCTCCAGTGACTCATCACTTTCTTTGTGAGGACTATTGTGAGCTTCACCAGTAGTACTACGAGGACCTTTTGTAGGACAGGTAGTGCCAAGGGGCCACAGCCAAAAGCAGTGTACTCTATAGAGTTACCAAATTGGTTCCAGAGTCAACTGTGCATATGGAACAAAATGAGAAAAGGGAGCCAATTGAAGAGGGAATAGCGGTAGGAACTGATATGAGGTAGACCTTTTAGAGCAAAAGGAAGAAGGGACTCTATGCAAACTCGGGGACTTTCCACAGCTTTCTAGGCACTACTTTCCATTCCATGCATGAAGTGGGTATGCTAGAAGTGGTTAAAGCAGAAAGACCCCTCATTTCTGTCTGGCACATCAGAAGATGGCACTATGATGAAACTAATATATAGCCAGTATCAAAAGTACCCTATCTGTTGATGCACAAACTGTGGTGACATATCACCTTGAGATAGATGATAGATAGATAGATAGAATAGATATCTGCCCCCCTTCTTGACCAACCTTCTTCTAGATAATGCCCCCTCTTCTACTTCCATCAACATCTACCTTAACTCCCTCAATTACTTCTAGTGCCCATCCACTTTTCAATCAGGTATGTGCTAGCATCTACCCCATCATCCTTCTAAGATTGCTTCTACTAAGGTCTTCTACCTCTATTATTAAAGCCTGTGAAGACCAGTAACTTCTTTAAATAGAATACTGTGCTGCCCTTGATGTTGTCCACTGGTTCCTATTATGAAACTTTTCCATTCACTTGCAGGGCACCAGACTCTCTGAGTCTTTCCTTTCTCTCCACTGATGATTTCCAGATTTATACCTACTGCCCCCTCATGCCTGATTTCCAGTCAATTCCATTATTTTGACTTCTTATTGTAAGGCAGAGGAACGTGGTAGTTAAGAGCATGGACTTGAGCCAGAATACCTGGGCTGTGTGATCTTGGGGAAGTCACCTAAGCCCTCTCAGTGCTACAGTTTTATCTGTAAAATTGGGAGAGGGGGTTGGTAAATAACATTACCTACTCCATAGGATTCTTTTTCCAATTAAATGCTTTAATATATATAAAGGGTTTTATATATATAATGTATATAAAGTTTTTAGAACGGTCCCTGAAACATAATAGATACAATGTGTTTGCTCTTATTTTTTTTTAATTAGATATCACTTTCTAGAATTTCCTATAAGCATCTCAAGCCTGTTTCCTAAATCTGTCGCTGCTATATTTCTTTATTCACTTCTCTCCATCTCTAGCCCCAACATCCTATTTGATTTCAACTCTCTGGATGATTAGTCCATATTTACCACTGTAGCCTTATTTCTGGTCCTTTCTCCCCTACTTCACCACCCCATTCTTTCACTCTATGACAGAAACTAAAATCTATTTTTCACTGCTTGACCATATCATGCTTTCTCCTTCCTCAGAGCTCTTATCTTCTCTTGTGGCCTAGTCTTCCAGGAACACACAGACACACTCTCTCATTCCTTTCTACCTAGAACACCAAATATCCATTCCCATATAGGACCAGCATATATGGCTTCACAGGATAAGCACTGAAGAACTCCAGGGGAACTCCATTCACATCTGAGTCTATGTGAACAGAATCCCCTAGAGTCATATAGCATCTACAAAGTCACATATGATGGTTCTTGTCTGCCCATCTTATCCAGATAACTCTTTCTTCAAGTGTCTCTGCAGAGGTGACTTCTTTCAGGAATCTCTTCTGGATTTCCTCACTTGGTAAAAGTTAGTGCCCATCTTCTGTTTTCTGTTGGTACACCATGCTATTGTGTACCAATATCAATAGTATTGTCACAAAATACTGCAACCATGTTTTCTTATATTAGCTCTCACCAGACGGTCAGTGGTTCAACTTGTCCAAACCAAACTCACTAACTTCTCCACACCCCGACTCTCTCATCTGGTTTTTTGCTTTCAATCACCCAAACTTCCCTTCTATATTCTCTTCTACATTTTCTATCTAGATGGAACCATCCATTCACCCAATCCTTCCACTGACCCTCTGACAGTATTCTTGTTTTCTAATCAGACTTAATTAGTAGCCATAGCATTTTCATATAGATTTCCATGGTGGCAAATATCAACCTGAATTATATTGTAATTATTAGCTCCTGTGCCTATACCATGAACTTAAGAAAAGCACAGGATAACCCCCCAACACCAATACCTGACATAGTGCTTGCATCTATTCAGTATTAATATTTCTGAGTGTGAAAGATAAATAACTTTATAGGATTTAAGTAAACTACAAATCCAAATAAAGCACTTATTAGGACCCTGTTAAATTCAATCATATGTCTTGCAACATTTTTTCTTTTTAATATATTTTATTCATTTAAAATATTGGTTTTCATTCAGAAAAATACTGAAATGGGCATTTTTCTAGAATCAAATGAACATATTTGTTCATACTTATATTACCCATATAAGTAAAAATCATTTTAGCATGCACTCACATATGTCACTACTTGCAAAATCTATTTCAGTGCTGACAATTTAACTGGCAACAAGGAAATATTGGCAATTATGGTGATAAAAGGATGTTGCTTCAAAAAACACTGTAAACAACAAAAACATCCAAAAATAAAATCAAAATTCTAAAAGCTGTTATTTTAAGTAAATTTCCATCACTTTTCTGATACCAAAAATATTTGTATTGCTCATAGATGTAAAAACATAAATGTCTCCTTTTAACAATGAAGTTTCTCCTCCCCCCAAAAAAAGAAAAAGGAAAAGAGGTAACCACAGTGTTTGAGTCTGGGTTCTGATCGTTACTGATTTGGGGATCTTGAACAAGTCAAAGAATCTCACACACCCTCAGTTTCCTATGTGTAATCAAAAGAGAATAATAATAGGACCTCACAGAGTTAAATTAAATCAAGATTAAATGTGACTTGGTGTACAATAGTGATTTCTAAACTGTACACTCCTAGATCATCATTATTCTACTAATATCCTACCAGGAAAATTGCTTTCCAAAGAATAACTCGGTCCCAATATGAATTTGCTTCTTGCATACCTTTGTCTGTTTATTACCAGAACCAACACTGGAAGGTAAAAGTTTCAAGACAGTGTTATCTGGAAAGTAGAGAAGAAAATCTAGCAGGTACAAACAAGGCATAAATGCACATTAGTATTTGAGTGTACATCTTATTTGCATTGGATTTTAATGGTTTTTAGAAAACAGAGCCATAGAAAGCCAATGCTCCAAGTTTCACTTCTAGCCACCAAACAGTGTAGAACAAGGGTCAGCAAACTTGTTCTGTAAAGTACCAGATAGTAAATATTTTAGACTTTGAGAGCCATATGCTCTCTGTCACAACTATTCAACTCAGATGTGCAAAAACAGCTATACGGAACATGCAAACAAATGAGTGGGGCTGTGTTCCAATAAAAGTTTATTTATTAAACTTATTAACTTTATTATTTATTATTTATTAAACACATTAAACTTAAATTTCATACAATTTTCATGACATCAAACCAAAAATCTCCTGAGGATTCTCATCACAGAACTGAAAAAGGTTGAGGAAAAAAAAAAATCTCTTGACATTGAAGAGACAATGACATATGGCTACTAGAGCCAATCAAGTCTAACTGCTCAGGTATTCTCTATCAGGCCACTGTTCTGGCAGGAAAAAGGTCTGGGAGTCAGAGTGCCTGTGTTCAAATCCCAGCTCTCCAACCAGAAGGCTGAATAACCCTGGGTAAATCTACTTACCTCCTCTGTGTGTCAGTTTCCTCATCTTTATAATGGGGCTAATCATACCATAATCTCACAGGAAGACCTATTGTGAGGATTAAAGGTGTGTGTCTCAATTTGAGTTTTCCCAAAAGTGGAACCTGAGATAGAACTCAGGTTCAGAATTCTGTTTTAGGAGGTGCTCCCCAGGAGCTAGGAGGGTAAGGCAAGAAAAGGAGGAAAGCCGAGCCAACAAAGAACACATTGTTGGGCTGGTGCCCAACCTGGGCAACGGTGGCTCAATCCTTCAAGGGGCCTTTGGAGGAACCTTGTAGAATGGCCCTCAAAAGTATGCTTCTGCAGGATAGGAAGCTAGGACATTTATCCGCTAACTCCCACTCCTCATTTGCTAAGGAGTTTTAATCTTCCCCTCCCTTCCTGACTGGCTTGTTCACTGGCTAGGCAGCCCTCCCCAGCTTCAGAGGAAGTCCTGAGGCATGTCCTTGGGGTGGGGTGATGGCAAACAGCACAGAACTTTTCACCATAGCTGCACTAAAATCAAGCTGATATAGGCCATATGTTGCGGGTTCAGGTACAATGTATGAAATGCTAAGTACAGGATATGGAAAATCCTAACTGTTTAATGAATCATTGTTCTTATTATTAATATGAAGCTAACACCATTCATCCTCTGGGTTCTGAATACTGAATAACAATGTCACATACCCAGATAGATAACGTAGGCAAGGGTTCAAGTGGGAAGGCCAGAAAAGAATGAGCTCATTTAGGACTTCCCAGTGTTCTAGGTGGCTGCAGGATGTTGTGGTGGAAGGATCTAAGAGACAGACTAGAACTCAGTCTGGAGCTCAGGAGAAACTGTATGGAGCTGAAGCCAGCGACTGGAAACCACCAGTGTGGACATCAGAGTTAAATGGTGATATGTGACCATGGAGGAAAACAAGCTGTAAGAAGAAAAGAGATCTAAGAATAAAACCTCAACCACAAGAGTATTTAAGAGACCACGAAATGAGGGTGACACTAGGTAACAAACAAACAAAAAATAATCCTGCCAGGGAAGTAGGAGGCAAGCAGAAGAGGATGGTGTCATGGAAACCAGAGCAGAGAAGAAGACAAGTGTTTCCAGGAGGACAGAGTACTCAACAGTGTCAAATTCTGCCAAGGCCAACGTGAAAACAACTGGAAAATCCTCCTTATGTGCATATTTCAGAAGATGTATTTGTTTTTAGTGGAATAGGATTTTAGGTGGGAGAAGTAGAAATAACAGGAACAATTTAAGAATTGAGGCACAGAAGGATCTATAAAATACAATTAAATGCAGAAGGCTTTTATTGAGTTCCTATAGTATGCTCAGAGCATAACTGAGACAGATTATCCAAAAATCACCAAAAAGTAGTAATTAGAGGTTCTTTAAATCTCTTCTTCTCATCTTCTTCTGTCCTTGGAAAGTGGGTTTTATAATGTGAACACTTCATATTATAAAATTGGCCTCAAGCTTTTAACTCTACTCGTGTGCATTATTTGATCAGCAAGCATTCCCGACTGCTCCTTCTCCACTAGAATGCAAAGCATGTCATCTGAACAATGGAAGCTTTGCAAGCCAACCTAATTATTAATACGCCCACTGGCTTTTCCAAACATATGCTTAAATATCTTCTTCACTCTAGGATTCGCTAGCCTGGTATTACAAAACAAGAAACCTCACTTGTTTCACTGCTATAATAACCAACTGTCTTTTAGTTTTGTGGTTGGGAGGCACTGGCCACTAGGTGGAGAAAGATACTCAGTGACCCCCTAGGCAAAGGCATGAACTGAATTTTTAGTTTCTAAGATTGCTTTAGCGACTTCTCAGGACAGTAGGTTGGGTTCAGTTGTGAACAAAAGAAACCTCTATGAAGGGCGATCCCAAGTATTCCATGCATTTAGAGGTCATTACTCTTTCCCTTGGAATCCATGTATTCACCTTATAAGAATGAGTTCCCTGCCCTTCTGATCAAGATAATCCTCAGAATTTGAATTAACAAGTCATTGTTCTGATTCTCAGCCTTTAGCCTTCCACATAGCTCCGGGTAACACAGCTCTTGCTTTATCTGTGAAATAGAAGGGATTATGCCCCTTTGTCTCCTCCTCCAGCTCCAGGGACAACTCAGATACCATCCTTAACCTCAAAAAAACATAAAAGACCACAACCATACTCTCCAGAAATATTTCCCTTTTTCCTGGGGGCCTTGGAGGGACAGATGATCCTCAGAATCCAAAGGAATAAAACCCCTAAGGGTGAAATTTGAGAACAACGGTTAAACCCATAACCCACCCTAAGATCTGTCTTGATCTGGAATTGAAGTAAATTTCCCATTATCCTTGAAAAACTTATGTGAATAGAATTTTTTAAGGAAATCTGTGTCTCTAGTCAAAAGACATTTTTATTCAAATACATAAATTAACTCCATTAAATGCCTTTTGCTATATCCTTTATCTCTCCAACATTTTAAATCACAGCATAATTTTTATTCTTTTTCTTTATCCAGTCTTCTTCTAAATACACATCTCTCCTATTTTTAATCACTCTCACAAAAGACCTCAAATATAGACTTTTAACTTTCTCTTCAAATAAAGTTATACATTTATTTTCTCATCGCTCATCTAAACACTTAGGCATGTCCAAATATGTGAGTTATTTATTGGAAAATGTTTTCCTAGTTTCCAACTGATCATTGTTGGCAGAGAGAAAAAATAGGAAGTCAGAGTTGTTTCACAGATGATTTTCCTTTTGCTCACAATTATTCCAGATTCTGCCACTTTAAACCTTATACATTTTTTAAATGTAGAATAGATCCTATGAGTTCTTACTACAAGTATAAAAACTTTTTTTTTTATCTGAATAAGGCGATGGATGTTAACTAAACTTACTGTAGGAATAATTTCATGATACGTATCAGTCAAGTCATTATGCCATATATCTAAACTTATTTTAAAAATGAAAGGATAAAAGTGGGATACTCTAGACAGACAAAGGTACTTAGAGATCATAAAGCTAAAAAGAAACTCAGTGAGAAAATGAAAGAAATGAGGACTGAATCAGAGAAAGACAATTATCATATGTTTCACTCATATGTAAAATATAAGAAACAGTGCAGAGGATCATGGGGTAAGGGAGGAAAAACTGAATGAGAAGTCATCAGAGAGAGAGAAAACTATGAGAGACTCTTACCTACAGAAAACAAACTGAGGGTTGAAGAAGGGGAGGTGGGTAGGAGGATGGGGTAACTGGGTGATGGGTATTAAAGAGGGTATGTGATGTGATGAGCACTGGGTGTTATACGCAACTGATAAATTACTGAACACTACATCGGAAACTAAGTATGTACTATATGTTAGCTAGCTGAATTTAAGTTAAAAAAAAAAAAAAAAGTAAGGATTGAATGGAAAAATGTCTGTTGGGCTCCTGGTGTTGTACCTGCAGAACTTGGTGGTCGTTTTTTACTCTAGGATGGTCCCTTTCATATTTGATGCCTTACTCCTTTTACCTTCAGATTCACTGTTTTCTCTGATGTTTAAATCTTGCAAAGATACCCCAAAATCTAAAGATACCATTAACTTTGATTAGTCCAAGAAGAAATCACTTTAATTAACTTAGCAATTACTTACTTACTTTACATTTCATAATTAATTTGGTCTGAAAAGTACAAGGTCAAATCTTTTACTCTGCTTCATTCTTTCAGCCTTTATGAGAGAAAGTGTGCCCCCTGCATGTGTGCAAACTCCACGCACACTCAGGATCACAGACACCTAGAGCCTAGACCTTTGGAAAATGGAATCCTAGCCCCATCATCTGAATGACAGGACGCTGGACCTGGGGAAGAGAAGCACCTTAATCCACACTTCCTGTTGCTGGAGGATGGATTCAAACCTTAACACAGAGCTCCTCATACCTAGTCCAGTGCCTGTCCCACATAATGATTTTCCTGAAATAAAGACAAGTTGAACCGAAACCGTGTGTATCTGTTACCCTGACCAGAGAAAAGCAGACATTTTATGGTTTCTACCCGCAGAAACAAACAGAATAGATGGTCTATACAGCTCAGATTTCTCTTTCATTGAGGCTTATCACATAAGGGGCTAGAAGGACCATCAGCCCGAGCCCCAAACTTAGACTTTTCACCTGAACCCACAATAAGGTTAAACATTCAGTTCTAGAAACACCCAGACAGAACCGAAAGACATTCCCCCATACAACTTTAAACCTGGAGCCCTTTCAGGCCCACCAAGATCATATGACTAACATAACTGTATTGCACAATGCCATGTGTGCACGTTTTTCTGTTGTTGTTGTTTTTATTTATTTATTTATTTATTTATTTATTTGACAGAGAGATCACAAGTAGGCAGAGAGGCAGGCAGAGAGAGAGAGAGGGAAGCAGGCTCCCTGCCAAGCAGAGAGCCCAAAGTGGGGCTCGATCCCAGGACCCTGGGATCATGACCCGAGCCGAGGGCAGAGGCTTTAGCCCACTGAGCCACCCAGGTGCCCCATGTGGGCACGTTTCTGTGTTAACAGCATTGGTATTTTTTTTTAAGATTTTATTTATTTATTTGACAGATGGAGACAACAAGTAGACAGAGAGGCAGGCAGAGACAGAGGAGGAAGCAGGCTCCCTGCTGAGCAGAGAGCCTGATGGGGGGCTTGATCCCAGGACTCCGGGATCATGACCTGAGCCCAAGGCAGAGGCTTTAACCCACTGAGCCACCCAAGCGCCCCAACAGCATTGGTATTTTATTTTATTTTATTTATTTTTTTAAAGATTTTATTTATTTATTTGACAGAGATCACAAGTAGGCAGAGAGGCAGGCAGAGAGAGGAGGAAGCAGGCTCCCCGCGGAGCAGAGAGCCCGATGTGGGGCTCGATCCCAGGACCCTGGGATCATGACCTGAGCCGAAAGCAGAAGCTTAACCCACTGAGCCACTCAGGCGCCCCAGCATTGGTATTTTAAATGCAATTATGTAAATTATAAATCTTCTCCATGCACCAGAAGACTCGAAAAATGGAAGTGCTCTGACCCCTTTAGACATCTGGAAACTCTGCTGATAGGAATACCAGGTTGTTCTGGGGGAAAATAGGGCATTCCTCCAAAACAGAGGCACCGTTCCTAAACATTCACCCCCCGCCGGACATTCTATTTGGAGGTTCGTAATATCATGTGGTATAAGAACATACGATCCCATACAATCCCATGTAATCCCCACAATACCCTCTGATACAGGCACTATTATCGTACCCAGTTCCTAGAGGAGGAAAGGGGGACTTAGGTTAAGTGCTCAAGCATAGACAACGAACAAGTGGTTGAGCTAGGACTAGAGAGTCCCATCTCCGCTGACACCAAAGCCTCCGCCCCGCCACTCCAGACCACCCCTCCCACAGGTGGGTGAGTTTCCATGCCGCAACACTTATACTTCAGGAAAATCACAAGACGTTCTTAAATTCCTGCTTAGTGACCTCTCAATCACATATTCAGCTCTTCCATTGGCCTCTACTGCCCTTATTCACCTGTAGGAAGGAAGGTGCCCCAGCCTGTCCCAGAGGAGTGAGTGTTTACGTGAGTGTGTACATCACGTTCAAAGTTTAACGTTGGTGACGGGAGGTCTAACTGCTAGTCGTCTTGTCTGTGATCCCACATCCTTTCCTCTGCTTCTATCCCTAACTCATTCCTGACACTAACCATTTTTTGGTCCTTATTTTATGTTATAATCTATAGCATGGTGCAGTTATGGCTCATTCCTCAGCTTTTCTGCCTACTTTCAAATAATAGCCAAATCCTGTTTCTGTTTCTTTCTCCACTGACCCTAAAGGACAATATTTTTACCCAATATATTCTCAGCATCCAAATTCTATCAAAGACTGGGACCAGATTAGGGAAGAGTTGTCCTTGATGTCTCCCTAATTTGTTCTCTATATAAGTCTCTCTTTGTTCTCCCTGGACCTCCTATATCTGCCTGCTACCCTGGATTCTATAGCTAAGAAAGATAATGATATTACTAACTAATGGCCATAAGTATTTGTAACTCACTGTCCCCCACCCTGTCCCTCCTGAAGAGATAAGTGCCTTTGACAGAATTTCAGACACTGCACACCTGGTAGGAAGGAGTATTCACTATAACATTTAAGTGATTAGTTGCTCATATAAAGTCAGCCTATCCCCGAGCTAAGTACCACATCTCAGAGGATGGCCAAGTACGTGCTCTCTTCCCTGAAGCAGAATGAGGCGGCTTAGGAAAGAACAGACATCGAACCAGACCCACCCAACAGAGAGAGCCAGGCCTCAACGACAAGTTTAGAATACCATGTCCAGCCATTTAAGGCAAAAGAGAAAGGAAGTCGTCCAGGGGAGCTGTCAACTTCAGAAGTATAACACAAATTGGTAGGAGCATCTATACAGGTAAGTGGAAGAATAAAGAAATTCACTCTAAAGCAGGTCATATTCCAAGATCTAACTAGAAAGGACCACTGGGGAAACTAGGAGCCGTAAGCAGGCTGGGGACCAGAGCTCTGTTCAAATCCCCGGCCTGCGAATGGTCAGACCAAGACAGGTCCTTAGCTCCAAAGGAACCAAAACACCAGGCATGTCTCTGAAATATCAACTTCGCTCAGAAAACAAGACAAGAATCCTTCTCTTAAATATAAGTGGAGAGCCTTGATTTCCAGATAAAACCTCCCGGATCAGAATGGAAATACAAATTCAGGGCCCAATGCTCTGGCCCCTGGACAGAGTCCTACAAGTTCTCTGGTTTGCAATCAGGATGGAGACTTGCCTGCTGCTGGCTCAGCACCAAGAAGGCAGTGGTCTCAGTTTGAAGGTCTGAGATGGGGTCAGGTTGGGCTATATGCCCATTTAACCCTTTATGCTAACTAGGAAACCGTATCCTGTCCACGTGGAGGTAAATGCGTGGGCACAGCGCTTGGCAAGTGGACAGCATCATTGTGTTATCAATAAAAATACACCCCTCCCAGCTGGACACAGACCTGTGCAGGGCACAGCCTTCTCTGTGGAGCACAGGCTACATACATTCTAACCCCCTTCTGGGTTCCTCAACTGGGCACCCTTGGGCAGTGAGCAATCTATCCAACCATACCCAGCAGTCCTGGAAAGTACAGTGGCTTAACATAGGAGGTTTTTTCCAGAAAGGCCTAGAATCGAGGGCAAGGCAAGGGTTTTCCTTCTCTCCTCTGAGGTACAACCAAGTGTCCTCCTCATACCCTCTGGGACATAAAAAGTAGAATCAAGCAGAATGTTTATCAGCAGCTGATTAACAGACCTTTACTCTTCCCAGAAAGGACATTTCAATATGAATTCAAGCTAAGAAATATGAGAAACTCCAACATAAACACTTTGGCAAAAACATCTATTTCATGACTTTCTTTTCAAAGTCAAGTTATGCTTCTTCCTTGTTTTTTTCCAGGCTTCCTAGCAGAGTTTTCATCATCTATGACCAAGCAGAGATAAGTTGGACAGATGCACCATTCTGAGGCCAAGTTCCACAGCAATTTTTTTCTAGAAATAACATCTGGCTCCACGGCACTTTTTCCCTTGGAGGCTCCACGGCTGTGGACGTGGCTGGCTGCTAGGCCAGCTTCACAGCTGTGGGGCCACATCCCAAGTTGCTGCAGGCGTCAGCTGTGGCTGGGCTGCATGTGACTTCGCCCTTCCGCATCCCCTCCCTGTCCTCTGACACGGAGCAGACCCCAGAGAGGTCAGGGCGAGATTCTGGATGGCATCAGCCCTCTGGGCCTGGAAGTTAGACCTGGCTGTGTGGGGACCCGCACTCTGTACCATGTTACGGTTTAGGAAAGAGGCTAATCTCCTCCATCAGGCAGAACCTGGAGGATGGAGGGGATGAGTTTCCTTCCACTCCCATGAAATGGGAGACGAAAAATCATTTTGGAGAGTGGGGCCTTTTCTGTCGGTGAAGCCTGAAGATAAAGAATGAGGAGAAAGAAAAGCCGATAAAGATACTTAAAGAGAAAGAAGTACAGCCTCTCTAAAAGTTCCAGAAATACCTTTGCACTGGAAGAACTCTGGTCCGGCAGCTCTTTGAAAACAATGTTTCATTCTCTAAATACTAATACTCATTAAAGGAGCTACGGGAAAAGAAAAAAAAAAAATAATACACACCTGGAGAGGACCATGTTTCTACCATCCAAACTCAGCCCATTTGGGTATTTGCTTCCTACCCTTTTCCCTCTGTATATAGAATGCTGGGGGTTGGGAGTGTCCTAGAGTTAATCAGGACATGATGTATGTTTTCATGTTTGTGATATCGAATTATACAAATTTCGCCAAGTTCACGGTCCTCACCATTTTCATAGCTACAGAGCAGTTATATCAATTTTCTAAATCATTCTCTCACAGTTTAGGCTCTGTGGACGCCGAAGAGACATTTTTAAAAGATGAACTGACTCAGCAAAGAGAAGATTGGAAGATGCAACGAGAGGGAAGAAAAAGTGGAAGGAAAGTGCGAGGTTTCCCCAGCCTGTGAAACTAGAAGGCTGGTGACACAAACAGCAGAAGTATTGTAACTAGGAGGAGCCCGCTCAGAGTGTGGTGCACGGACTCTGTACACTGTGTCACATTTCCTGAGAGCCTGTTAGATGCAGAACCCCAGCCTCCACCCAGACCAACTGAAGCCGAGTTTGCATTTTCCAAGGCCTCCGAGCAGTGCACACACACATCAGAGATTGGCAATCACTGGTTTAGAACAGCTCCTCTCCCTAACCAGAGATACGGAGTCTCTCCACACTCGCCCAGTTGTCTAGTGGCAGACTTGGTCTCGACTTCTATTTAACCAAAATTCATCTTCTTCAACTAATAATAATAATAGATAATATTTATCAATGCCAGCAAGGTGCCAGCAATTACTCTAATGGCTTTACATCTAGTTCTCACAACAGCCCTATTAATGCCCCCATTTTACAGATCAAACAACTGAGTTGTAAGCAACTTGCCCAGCATCCTATAGTAACTGAAGAGCTGAGACTGAACCCTGGCTTCCCCAGTTGTCTTTTTTTTTCCCTCATGTTTATTTGAGACTGAAAGAGAGTGCACATGAGCAGGGGGGAGGGGCAAAGGGAGAGGGAGACAAGAAGACTCCCACGGGGCTTGATCATAGGACCCTGGGATCATGACCTGAGCCGAAGGCAGCTGCTTAACCGACTGAGCCACCCAGGCACCCCTACCACATGTGTTCCCAACCACCAGCCTGGACTGGACAGATGGATGCAAGGATGCATGGAGCCTTCTGCTGTTTTTAGCCCAGCTTCTCATATTTAAGTATGCTTGGGACATACTTAAATACAACAGTATGCATAGCTATGTGGATATGAACCAAAGAAATCTAGTTTCCCACGTATTCTTCCTCAATCACTCTGCCTATAGAACTGAATCAGTCAGTAAGCCCTATTGACTAAAAAATCATGATAGGCAGTGTACAGAGGTTTACATCTATTATAAACTGGCTATGTGTCAGGCTTCCCTCCCTACTGGATTTTCTATTATTTTCTATTTACCCAAAGGCTTTCTCTCCCAGTTCACTCACTGACTTTTTCTTCATGATGTTCATGTGTTCCTTATTAGTTATTAGAACCCTGCTCAGAAGATGATGATGATCAAAACAGACAGTCCCTGCCCTCACAGAGTCTGCATTTTAGAGGGAAAGACCGAGATCAAACAAATAATTACGTGTATATAGGAAGCAGTGTGAGGAAGGAAAAGTATGTATGGGGAGAAAACCCCGCAGAGGGTCAGAAACTCATCTTGGCGTCCCCCTTCTTCAGCTCTGCCCCTCCCTGCAGTTCCCACATACCTTACTTTTCTCCATCATTGTCTTTCCCACCCAAACATCAAACTCCTTTTCCTAACTCTCCCATTACCTTCAGCACCTGTCCTGCCCTCCCACTGCTGTGGTAACTAACTACTACAATCTTAGTGCCTTAAAACAATTTACTTTCTCAAAGTTCTGGAGGTAAGATGTTCAAAATGGACCTTTCTGGCTAAAACCAATGTGTTGGCAGGGCTGCATTCCCTTCAGAGGCTCCTAAGAGAGGCTGGGTTTCCTCACCTCTCCCAGTTGGCGGGGGCTGCCCCCTTCTCACCACCAACTGCACCACTCTGACACCTAATTCTGTTGTCACATCTTCTCTGACTCTGATTCTCCTGCCTTCTTTGTTCACTTATAAAGATCCCTGTGATTACATTAAACCCCCTGGATAATCCAGGATAATCTCTACCTCAAGATCTGTAACTTAATCACATCAGCAAAGTCCCATTTGTCATGTGTAGCTACATACTTACAGGGTCAGGGGATTAGGACGTGGATGTCTTATGGGGGTCATTATTCTCCTCCTGTATGAGGCTCATTCTATCTTGCCTGCCCTGGTCCTTGATTCTGTCTGCATCTATTCCCTTCATCCTATTACCCATGGTCTCCCTCTCATTCTTTCCCCTCATAACATAACCACATAATGATTCCAGTAAAATCAGCCAAACAGGAAGAAGGAAGCATAATGGGTCAACCTGTGAGCCATAACTTTTCCACTGGACCATAACCTTTCTTATTTTTTTTTTCAAAAAAAGCTTTTGTCTTGGATTTGATTTTCTGAAAACCAAAACAGCACATTTCCTGGTTCAGAATGTGCCTGCAAAACAATAGAAAGATGATCATTTTTTCCAGGTAATTTTTGTAAAGGAAATAATTACACTGAAATAGTTCATTTTATTGATAGAGACACTAGGAATGTCAGTATATGTCAAAAGGAACAATTCCAAAAATCTACCCTAAAAATAATTAAGGATAAATACAAAGATGCACAATTATTTGTCATGATGAATAGAAAAAAAAATTAAATATTCAAAATCACAGGATTATAGGATCGTGACAGTTCACTATATAGCCTTTAAGATAATATTGTAACACATATTAAGTGACATGGAAGTAATGAGATCAATTTTCAGGATACAACACAGCTGGTTAATGTACATGATTAAATCCAGAATTATATACCTAACATGACCACAGTGTTGGGTTTTTTTTTTAATTCTTTTGGCTTTATATGTGGTTTTCTAATTGTTCCACTATAACTTAGATTATTAAGCAGTTAAAAAAAGCAGAGTTTTTAAAAGTAGGGTTTACTGATGAAAACATACAAATATTTAAAATTTTAAAATAACAGCAATAATAACCAGAATGCATTTAGTTATTTTCAGTTCACAAAGCATATTCTCATGCAAACTCTCCATCCATAACATGATTTGGATACTAGCCAGGAATATTTATATTCAAAACAATCACTGAGAATCCATATAGCATAAGTAACAGATACAAGATGACTCTTATCTTCTAGTCTTTTCCCCCTTGCCCACTATGCCCTTGACACCCAAGCTCACGGCGGTCCTTACAACAGGCCATGTTTGCTATCACTACAGAGCCTGTATACTGGCTATTCCATCTGCCTGGAATGCTTTTCCACAGATGTTCACATGACTGGCTCTTTCTTATCATTCAAGACTCAGCTCAAACATCACCCACTCAAAAGCCTTCCTTCATCAACTGATCTAATATAATTCTCCTCTTATTCCTTCTCCAGCCAGTCTTCCTCAGCCCATATCTCAAATAATTTTATCCATTAAGTCATTTATTTATAGTTTACTTCTCCCCCCTACACATGAACACATCCTTTTACCTTGCCTAAAATGTAAAGCATATGCGAGCCAAGCTAATTTTTGCTCGTTCACCAAATTCCTAGAACACGCCTTATTACACATTGTTAAATGAATTACCAGTCCAGGTTAATTATGAAGAAAATTTTATCCATTGCATTGTAGAACATGGGCTACAAGGCAGTTTTATTTTTCTCTGTAACCTTCAAGTCTTTATCATGATTCTGTTTTTTTAATTGAATTATCATTTATCTACAGTGGAATACGCAGATATTAAGCATAGAGTTTGATGAATATCAACAACTTTATAAGCCTATTTAATCCCAATCAAGATATGGAGCATTTCAGTTCCCTAGAAAGTTGACTTTTAAGCTTTCTATTTCATTTAGGTAATGTTTATTGATATGGTTTTAAGTGCACTGATCTTTTCTTCTGCAGTGCCCAATCTAGTTGATGTCCATACATTGTTTTAATTTTATTTCAGAAATTATATTTTTCATTTTGATAATCTTCATTTGGTTCTTACCTAAAATTTCTATTTTTCTCCTAAAATATCCTATCTCTTCACACATTATAACCATCCTTCCTGTAAATTATTTTAACATATTTTAATGATGTTTTAATGTCTTTGCCTGCTAATTTCAATAATTGGGTCATCTACAAGTCTGCATCTAGTGGATCTGTTTTCTTCTAGTTATTGGTCAAATACTCCTGCTTTTTTTCATGTCCATCCCAGTAGCCCACATAGTCACCTAACGCTCAGCTGATGAGTCCTCATCCTACAGGATTTCTGCATCTCTGGCAGGTCTGCCATTGCACCTGCCCAAAGCCAGAGTAGGGGTGACCGGCCCCATATATGGAAGCTGCCAAACTGCTCTGTTATCCAGAGAAGGCTGGCTTGCCTGCTTTTGTTCTTTCTCTCTCTATCTCCCTTTCTCTTTTTACCTAGAATTGGGTTCTTCAAGGCTTCCTGTGTTCACTTTTCGTCCCTAGGCCCATAGAAAAGAATAATTTTAATTTTATCAACTTTTTAGTTGTTAGAACCAGGAGAGTAAATATTTTTTCTATTCTTCTATATCATAACCAGAAGTAGAAAGTTTTTTTATTCTTACTTTGGTATATAGACTTGCAAGACAGCATATAGGAACTCCAAAAATATTTTATACAAAAACTCCAGAGCTACACCATGGTTCTTGAGTATGTGTCCAAATTCAGCTCCAACATACAGAAACAGGATATAATCAACCAACCTTGAATGCTAGGCAGTACAGTTAAGAGACAACTAACAGTTGCTGGCAGTGCTACTCACTAAAACCCGTGGAAATTTTTACTTTGCCTAGAATGGTAAACCTCAGTGACCAAAAAAGAGAGAGATGTAAAAGTTAGATTTGATTGCATGCTTGAAACTAAAGACAGAAAAAACTACAGAATTAATGTAAGAAAAAGCCTTTTTAATATTGTCAGATTGAAAGAGACTTAAAAATGTTGAACTAGTTGAAAAGCAATAATTCAGCACAACTGAGATCCCCCATCTTCAAAATCTGTGATTTAGCTGTAAAATTTAGGAAAACTTCTTTAAAATGCTCCACTATTTCATGAGTTTGGGTTTAGCTGGAAATCAAATTATGTCCTAAAAAAGTATAGGCATGTGGAGATGTGTTTCCCATCAAATCAGAGACCACAGCAGAAAAGGGCAATGGCTCTTAAGTGCCCCTTCCCACAAAATGGGCAGAAACAAATCCCATTTTGATTTTCAAAATCACAAAAACCTGACCATCTGCTACCAACTAGTCTCCTGGTCTTTTTGTTAGTGCCCACTATTACTTCCTTTTATTTGTTGGAAATTTTCTCACTTCTGCTTCAGTACAAAAGTATTTTAAATATACACTTACAAGTATCTAGCACATATTTAACACCAGCTCCCGCAAGGGATGTGAGAATAAATGGGATGTGCTTCCTATCCTTGAGGAGTTCAGAATGAATTCTATCAGATTTCCATCTGAAGTTTTAGTTCTTCCCAATCTCCTCCTCTTCCATGCTCCCAATCCCATTGGATCCCCTCACCCATCATCCCACTGAACTTTGTTTCCCACTGTCAACTGTCGTATAGATTCCTGACTCCTACTTTAAGCAACACTAGCCCCTCTACCTTGCCCTACAGAGCTTAGATTCCCTGCTTCTTCCAGACTGTCCCTCTCAATTCAGAGGCAGCCTGGCCCCAAGATCTAGGTCTTTTTATTCGGAGAACATCTCCTCCTGATTATACCCCAGATGAAGTCATTACCAACACAAGATGTCCTCTAATGAACACAACTAGCATGCATTTACACATCAAGCCTCCTCGTTCCTTGAACATACCACAAAATGTAATACCTTATGCCATGGGAAAGCCAATGGTACATATCACCTGTTCAGAACCAGACATTCTTTCACAGTCTCTTAGTTCCATCCTGCTATGCTTGCTATCTTGATCATTGCTTAGAGCAGAATGAAAATGGAAGACCACAGATTCCATATATCTATATCTCTTATGTGAATTTTTCAAACCTGAACCAGAGCATCTCTCAGATTTCCCTAGGTGTTCTCCAATCCTAGATTTTTAGAAGTAGAATTGCCTAGTATTTGTGGTAAATTTAGAAAGATGGACACAAGATTTCCCATCCCATAAACCCTTTGCAGTTAGGGTTTTCTATTATTTTCATAGAGCTATGGAAGCTCTCCTTAAATCTGCACTATCCCTCTGACTTGATTTTACCAAAAGAATGAACTAAAAGTAAAGATATGTGGTTCCAATGGTAGGCTTATAAGAACCTTGTAACTTCAATTTCTATGCTCATAAAACACTCCCTTTTACAATGCTGCCCTGAGAATGCAGTACTGTAAGGAAGCCCAAGCCAGTCATGTGAAGGAGCCACAAGAAGAAGAATCAAAGTGCCCTACTTGCAGCTCCAGTTGAACCCAGTCTTAAACCACCCTGCCAGCTGAATGTATCCACATGAGTGACTCCGGGCAACAGAAGAACCACCCAGCCAACCCACAGAGCATGAAAAATAGCTACATTTGGGGATGGCTGTTATACAGCAACAAAAACTGAAACAATATTTAAAGGCCATTATTTTTAGAACAAGATTGTCTGGGTACTTACTCTTACTTACTCTTTCTTACTCTTACTCTTTCACTTACTCTTTCTTACTTACTCTTTCACTTACCAGCTATGTGGCCTTAGGCTAATTATCCAACCTCTCTGGAGGTTAACATCTACCCCTTCTTCCATAGGAACACAATATTCACTGGGTACATGACTGCTCAGCTACACTACATTCCCTAGCCTCCCTTACATTTAGTAACCACATGACTAAGGAAGATGAACTGAATAAATGTGCATCATTTCTTGATCTGGACCTTAAGACACTGGGCATGCAATTCTTCACGCTCCCTTTCCTTTCTGAAGAACCAGATGCATGTACCCACAACTTAGCTTCCACCAAAGACAATCTACCCTTTTTAAAATATGCAACCTAGCTTTATAATTTAGCCCACAACCTAGTTTCAACTTCTGGACAAAGACGACATCTGAGAAAATAGTGGGGAAACAAGATGAAAGGAATGTGGTCCCCTGAATACTCCATGGATCCCACTACCCCCTCCCCAGCCTGGACTCACTAGACTACAGCATGAGAGAAATAAGCTTCTGTGCTCTTTAAGCTACAATATTGTTCATTTTCTTTGTTATAGCATTTTAGCTTTTATCCTAATATACCATCTATGCCTTAGCTTTAAATAATTCTTAAGGTCAATTTGAAATTGTTTGGTACTCTTTTCATGAAGCAAAGGTGATAGGGATATCATCATAAAACTATTAGGGTCTTTTAATATTCCCTTACAGGAAAAGTGTCTTGCTGCATGGAACACTATAAGACAGTCTGAAAAATTCTGTTCAAGAAAATGTCTTATACTTATAAAGCACAATGTACTAAGTCTACAAAAAAATTTTCTGACAATTTTGACATTAGCTTTAAAGTATTCTAAAGGCATTCAATGTATTCAGCCTATTACTGGGCTAAGATTAGTTGCTCATCTTAGCAATGTGTTGTTTTTTGTTTTTTGTTTTCAGTATCCAATCTCAATACTTGACCAAATGAAGTGAGATTCCTGTTTCAACCTGGATATTCAATAGTTTCAAATTTATTAATAGTAAATGAGGCAGTTGATTTTTACCAGATTCGACACACTACTTAATAGCATAAGATGTGCTTTTCTTTTCTATTTTGTGGTCCATTCCATTACCCTGGGGGTCAATCATGGAGACAACATGATTGAATAGAGTAAATTTTTCTTATTGTCTTTAACCCACTGGAATTCATCTGAGGGTTAAATAACTGGAAACAAGGCTAAGAAGCCAATTTTCACGGGAAGATGTTAAGGACAAATGTCTTATTTAAATATTCATGCTTGAAAGGAATTATTCTCTGAAATCTCTTTCATTTAGAACAGTCATATACGCAGGAATTTTGTTGAATTTGTTACAAGCTTTGAGCAGATGTGAAACAAAGGCAAAACGTGACCCAATGTTAACAGGGTCTGAAAAATCACAGAACTGTACTATTTTACACTAGTCTGCCAAAATTCATACTGGATGACTCATTAGAAGTTATAAAATAAAAGTGGATAAAATATGCATAAAGCCTTACACAAATATGTTGTTTTTCATCTTTTTATGGTTGTTACAGAATTTGGGTTAAAACTAATGATTACAGGCCTAAGGGAATAGCCATTTAATTCAAGAATAAAATGAAATACTCAGTTTTACACTTTCATATTTATAGGAGTAGATTCTTAGTATTTTAAGGTTCATTTTGGTATCTTAAGATTTATAAGTATTGGGAATGAGACAATGTAAAAAGCCAAGACCCAGTTCTAGGATATTAGGAATATTAGAATCCTTATAAAGAGGGGATGGAGAGATAAGCCAGTGGTAATTTATGTAAAATAGTTTGGATGTATATTGAATAATTATCAAGCAACCTTTCTTTAGTACTGGGTTGTGAGGGAAAGTAGGGATGGTACAAAGACCAGAAGTTTTCTACCCACCAGAATGGGTCGGAACCACATCATGAATATGGTCACATATTACCCCTTTCCAACTTAGCCCTATGGTGTGATTATGAGATTTAAATAAAATGAGAAGTTGCATGGTAGAAACTGAGCAAATTAACATGGGTCCCCAAAGCAGATTCTATTAGCTGGCCTCTAGATTCCTAATGCATCTTCTTCCTAGGAATCTGGCAATGAAAAAACCAGGTTTTAGGTTGTAGATGTAGTATCTATTACCTTAAAATTTAATTCTTTCAGATTACTTAATATTATAAAGGGACAAATTATAATCTTATTACAAGGAAACCTGACAAATACCACTGTAACCAAGACACCCAAGTTAACACCACCAATAAGCAGGGGAACCAGAATCATTTGCCTCCTGACATGGTACACTAGGAAGAAAATAACCCTAACTTTTATTGTATTTCTACCAAAAACACATAACCTGAATCTGATCCTGAGGAAACATCAGACTAACCCAAAGTGAGGGCATTTTACAAAAGATTGATTTACATATTCTTCAAAAACTACCTCTTAAAAGTCAAAGGCCAAGTAACTGTCCAAACTAAAAGAGACTTACAGAGACATCATGACTAAATGAAATGTATGACCTTCAGTTGGATCCACTATTGGAGGGAAAATTGCCATGAAGCAATTGGAAAATGGACTGCAAATCATAAAGTGGTATTACAAAGATGTTATATTTCCTGAATTTGAAAATTATACTGTGGCTATAGATAAGAATGAGCTCATTCTTAGGAAATATATGTTTAAATATTTAGAAGTAAAGGAATATGATACCTGCAACATAGTCTCAAAGGGCCAGGAAAGACTATATATAAAGGGAAAAGGCATGATTAAAAACAAATGTGGCAAATGTTAATAATTGGTGATTCTGGATTAAGACTTTATGGAAGAACAGAGATAGTCCAAGATGGTGGAGGAGTAGGAGACCTTAGTTTTGTCTGGTCCCAGGAATTCAGCTAGATAGCTCTCAAATCATTCTGAACACCTGCAAACTCAACCAGAGAGCTAAGGAAAGAATAGCTGCAACTCTACAAATAGAAAAGCAACCACTTTCTGCAAGAATGACAAGACGAAAAACTCACCTCAAAAAAGAGAACAAGAGGCATTGCTGACTACCAGAGATGTAATCAGAATGGATATAAGTAAAATGTCAGAGCAAGAGTTCAGAATGATGATTATAAAGATACTAGCTTGGCTTGAAAAAAGCATAGAAAACACTAGAGAATCCCTTTCTGGAGAAATAAAAGAATTAAAATCTAATTGAGCTGAAATAAAAAAGATGATTAATGAGATGCAATCAAACATGGAGTCTCTGAGTGCAGGATAAATAAGATAGAAGAGAGAATTAGTGATATAGAAGACAAAATTATGGAGAATAAAGAAGTTGAGATAAAGAGAGATAAATAATTACTGGATCACTAGGGGAGAATTTGAGAGAAAAGTGATACCATGAAGTGAAATAATACTGAATAATTGGGATCCCAGAAAAAGAGGAAAGAGAGAGGGGGGCAGAAGGTATACTGGAGCAAATTATAGCAGACAACTTCCCTAAATTGGGGAAGAAAACAGATGTTCAAGTCCAGGAGACACAAAGAACCCCCTCAAAATCAATAAAAATAGGTCAACACCTTGACATATAATAGTGAAACTTGAAAATCTCAGAGACAAAAGAAAATCCTGAAAGCAGCTCAGGGCAAGAGGTCTGTAACCTACCATGTAGAAACATTAGAGTGGCAGTAGATTTATCCACAGAGACCTGGCAGGCCAGAAAGGACTGGCATGATATATTCAGGGTGCTAAATGAGAAAAATTGCAGTCAAGAATACTTTAATCCAGCAAGAATGTCACTGAAAATAGAAGGAGTGATAAAAAGTTTCCAGGACAAACAGAAACTAAAAGAATTTGGGATTACCAAACCAGCCCTACAAGAAATATTGAAAGGGGTCCTCTAAGCAAAGAGAAAACCCAAAAGTAACACAGACCAAAAAGAATAGAGCCAATATACAGTAGCAGTCACCTTACAGGCATACAATGGCACTAAATCCATATCTTTCAATAGTTACTCCAAATGTAATGAGCTAAATGCCCTATCAAAAGACCCAGGGTAACAGCTTGGATAAAAAAGCAAGACCCATTGACATGCTGTCTGCATGAGACTTTAGACCCAAAGACACCTCCAGATTGAAGGTGAAGGGGTGGAAAGCCATTTATCATATTAATGGACATCAAAAGAAAGCTGGGGTGGCAATTCTTATATCAGACAAATCAGATTTTAAAGCAAAGACTATAATAAGAGATGAGGAAGGACACTATATCATACTTAAATGGTCTGTCCAACAAGAAGATCTAAGAATTATAAATATTTATGCCCCTAACATGGGAGCAGCCAACTATATAAACCAATTAATAACAAAAATCAAAGAAACACATTGATAATAATACAATAATAGTAGGAGGCTTTAATATTTCACTCACAGGAATGGACAGATAATCTAAGCAGAAGATCAGCAAGGAAACAAGGGCTTTGGATTACACACTGGACCAGATGGACATCACAGATATATTCAGAGTATACCATTCTAAAGCAACAGAATACACATTCTTCTCAAGTGTACATGGAACACTCTCTAGAACAGATCACATCCTGGGTCACAAATCAGGTCTCACTTGGCATCAAAAGACAGGGATCATTCCCTGCATATTTTCAGACCACAATGCTTTGAAACTCAAACTCAATCATAAGAGGAAATTTAGAAAGAATTCAAATACATGGAGGCTGAAGAGTATCCTACTAAAGAATGAATGGATCAATGAGGAAATTAAAGAATTTTAAAAGTTCACAGAAACAAATGAAAATGAAAACACAACTGTTCAAAACTTTTGGGATGCAGCAAGGTGGTCCTAAGAGGGAAGTAACTAGCAATACAAGACTTTCTCAAGAAATAAGAAAGGTTTCAAATACACAATCTAACCTCACACGTGAAGGAGCTGGAGAAAGAACAGCAAAGAAAGCCTAAATCCAGCAGGAGAAGAGAATAAAAGATAAGAGCAGATCAATGAAATAGAAACCAAAGAACAGTAGAAAAGATCAATGAAACTAGGAGCTGGTTCTTTGAAAGAATTAATAAGATTGACAAATCCCTGGCCAGACTTATCAAAAAGAAAAGAGAGAGGACCCAAATAAATAAAAACACAAATGAAAGAGGAGAGATCACAACCAATACTGAAGAGATACAAACAATTATAAGAACATATTATGAGCAACTATATGCCAACAAATTAGGCAATCTGGAAGAAATGGATGCATTCCTAGAAATGTATAAACTATCAAACAGAAACAGGAAGAAATAGAAAACCTTAACGGACCCATAACAAGCAAGGAAATTGAAGCAGTAATCAAAAATCTCTCAACAAACAAGAGTCCAGGGCTGGATGGCTTCCTAGGGTAATTCTACCAAACATTTTAAGAAGAATTAATACCTATTCTTCTGAATCTGTTTCAAAAAATAGAAATGGAAGGAAGACTTTCAAATTCTATGAGGTCAGCATTACCTTCATCCCAAAACCAGACCAAGACCCCACCAAAAAGGAGAATTACAGACCAATATCCATGATGAACAAGGATGTCAAAATTCTCACCAGATAATAGCCAACAGAATCCAACAGTACATTAAAAGGATTATTCACCACAACCAACAGGGATTTATTCCTGGGCTGCAAGGGTGGTTCAACATCTACAAATCAATCAGTGTGATAACAATACATTAATAAAAGAAAGGACAAGAACCATATGATCCTCTCAATAGAGGCAGAAAAAGCATTTGACAAAGTACCGCATCCTTTCTTGATTAAAACTCTTCACAGTGTAGGGATAGAGGGAACATGCCTCAATATCATAAAAGCCATCTATGAAAAACCCATGAGTATCATTCTCAATGGGGAAAAATTAAAACTTTTCCCCTAAGGTCAGGAACGTGGCACGGATATTCTTCTCACCACTGTAGTTCAGCATAGTATTAGCAGTCCTAGCCTCAGCAATCAGACAACAAAAAGAAATAAAAGGCATCTGAATCAGCAAAGAATATGTCAAACTCTCACTCCTTGCAAATAACATGATACTCTATGTGAAAAACCCAAAAGACTCCCCCACCCAAAACTGCTAGAACTCATACAGGAATTCAGTAAAGTTGTAAGATATAAAATCAAAGCACAGAAATCAGCTTCATTTCTATACACTAACAATGAGACAGAAGAAAGAGAAATTAAGGAGTCAATATGATTTATAATTGTACCCAAAACCATAAGATACCTAGAAATAAACCTAACCAAAGAGGCAAAGAATCTGTACTCAGAAAACCATAGAATACTCATGAAAGAAATTGAGGAAGACATAAAGAAATGGAAAAACATTCTCTGCTCATGGATTGGAAGAATATATATTGTGAAAATGTCTATGCTACCTAGAGAAATCTACACGTTTAATGCAATTCCTATCGAAATACCATCAACCTTTTTCACAGAGATGGGACAAATAATCTTAAAATTTTTATGGAAACAGAAAAGACCTCAGAGAGCCAAAGGAATGTTAAAAAGGAAAACCAAACCTGGTGGCATCACAATGCCAGACTTGAAGCTCTATTAAAAAGTTGTAATCATCAAGACAGTATGGTACTGGCACAAAAGAGACACATAGATCAATGGAACAGAATAGAGAACCCAGAAAGGGACCCTCAACTCTATGGTCAAATAATCTTCAACAAAGCAGGAAATAATATCCAATGGAAAAAAGACATTCTCTTCAACAAATGGTGTTGGGAAATTAGACAGCCACATGCAGAAGAATAAAACTGGACCATTTCCTTACACCACACAAAAACAGACTCAAAATGGATGAATGACCTAAATGTGAGGCAGAAATCCATCAAAATCCTAGGAGAACACAGGCAGCAACCTCTGTGACATTGGCCATAGCACTTCTTGCTAGACATGTCTCTAAAGGTAAGGGAAACAAAGGCAAAAATGAATTATTGGGACTTCAACAAGATAAAAACTTTTGCACAGCAAAGGAAACAGTCAACAAAACCAAAAGACAACCAACAGAATAGAAAAGATATTTGCAAATGTCTTATCAGATAAAGGGCTAGTATCCAAAATCTATAAAGAACTTAACAAATTCAACACCCAAAGAATAAATAATTGAACCAAGAAATGGGCAGAAGACATGAACAGACATTTCTGCAAAGAAGATATCCAAATGGCCAACAGACACATGAAAAAGTGCTCAACATCACTTGGCATCAGGGAAATGCAAATCAAAACTTCAATGAGATACCACCTCACACCTATCAGATGGCTAAAATTAACAAGTCCAGAATCGAAAGATGTTGGCAAGGACGCAGAGAAAGGGGAACCCTCTTACACTGTTGGTAGGAATGCAAGCTGGTGCAGCCACTCTGGAAAACAGTATGTAGGTTCCTCAAAAAGTTGAAAATAGAGCTACCCTATGATCCAGGAATTTCACTACTAGGGATTTACCCCAAAGATACAAATGTAGTGATCCAAAAGGGCACCTGCACTCTAATGTTTATAGCAGCAAGTCTACAGTAGCCAAACTGTAGAGAGAGCCCAGAAGTCCATCAACAGATGAATGGGTAAAGACAAAGTTGCACATATATGCAATGGAATACTACTCAGCCATCAAAATAAAACAAAATCTTGCCATTTGCAATGACATGGATGGAACTAGAAGGTATTATGTTAAGTAAAATAAGTGAATCACAGAAAGACAATTATCATATGCTCTCACTCTTATGTAGAATTTAAGAAACAAAACAGAGGATCATATGAGAAATAAGTCAAGCAGAGAGAGTCAATTATCATATGGTTTCACTTATTTGTGGAGCATAACAAATAGCATGGAGGACAAGGGGAGATGGACAGGAGAAGGGAGTTGAGGGAACTTGGAAGGGGAGGTGAACCATGAGAGACTATGGACTCTGAAAAACAATCTGAGGGTTTTGAAGGGGCGGGGGGTGGGAGGTTGGGGGAACCAGGTGGTGGGTATTAGAGAGGGCACGGATTGCATGGAGCACTGGGTGTGGTGCAAAAACAATGAATACTGTTACACTGAAAAGAAATTTTTAAAAAATGTAGATTTTCGTGATTATCCAAAAAAAAAAAAGAGGAAAAAAATAAAACAAAATGAAATCAGAGAGGGAGACAAACCATAAGAGACAATCATGGGAAACAAACTGAGCGTTGCTGGAGGGGAAGGGGCCAGAGAGATGGAGTAACTGGATAATGGACATTAAAGAGGGCTAGTGATTGGGGCGCCTGGGTGGCTCAGAGGGTTAAGTCTCTGCCTTCAGCTCAGGTCATGATCTCAGGGTTCTGGGATCGATCCTGGGATCGAGCCCCACATCGGGCTCTCTGCTCGGCGGGGAGCCTGCTTCCCCCTCTCTCTCTGCCTGCCTCTCTGCCTACTTGTGATCTCTCTTTCTGTGTCAAATAAATAAATAAAATCTTTAAAGAGGGCTAGTGATGTAATGAGCACTGGGTATTATTTAAGACTGATGAATCACTGACCTCTACCTCTGAAACTAATAATATATTATATGTTAATTAATTGAATTTAAATTAAAAAATAAAAATAAAATAAAATTCTTAGATATATTATAAAAATTTAAAAAAGAATTTATGGGAGATCTTTGTATTATTCTTGCAACTTTTCTTTAGATTTATAGTTATTTTAAATTTTAAAATGTTTAAACTTAACTCTTTTAAGATATGAACTTATTTTTAAAAATAACTAAAATAAAATATGAGGTTATTAAGACTTGAAAGATAAGAAAAGTTATCACTATTTTCAATACCCACAATCTTGTTTAATAATACTGGTGAGTTTTAGAACAAAAATAAATAAAATAAATAAATAAATAAATAAATAAGCTTATCTCTTAGCAAACTAAGAATGTAGATCATTAGATCTATTCATTAAGCAGATAGTTTTAAGTATTCATGTATGTGTTCAAAATGGCATTTTTCTAAGTGCTCTTCTTTCACAGCCATTCCATGAGAAATATCTGAGAATGTTTTGAGTGAACATTGTTAACCATCTAACATCCAGAAAGCAAAACGTTGAATATCATGAGTTGGTACTATGTATGGTGTGCTCCAAATGCAAAGATCTACGGCTACTCTACAAAATGAATCCTTCAGCATTACTGGCCCGTGTTATGTACAGGTACTATGTTGTTTATAGGTCAACTCAGAGCACAACCATAGTTTCCAATAAACCACCAGTTCCCATGTGAATCTTTCCAACCCAGACCTCTCCTGAGCTGCAATTCTACATGGACCATCTTCACTTGGATGTCTCAAAGGCATCTTAACATGCACCTGCCAAACAGCACACTTGATCTCCAAATCTTGGTATCCTCCACTCTTTCTCTGTGTCAATGAACACTGAATCCTTCTAGTAGATTCAGGGAGAAAGATGGGAGTCACCTCTGCATCTTCCATCTTATCTTCTACCTAATATCCACAACCAATCAGTTACCAAGTCCTCCTGACCTCACCTCTAACTATATCTTTATCAACTTTTCTCATCTCCATTCAAAAGAAGTTAGTTTAGTAATTAATATCATGAATTATGAAATCAGATTACTTGGATTGAAAGCCAAGCTCCAAATTCATAGCTTGTGTAACCTTGGACAAGATACATTGCCTCATTTTGCCTCAGTTTTCTCATCTGTAAAATTGGGACCAATAATACTATCTACTTCATAAGGTTCTTGGAGTAAGTACTCAATAAATGTTAAATACTACTGTCTTCTTTGCCACCACTCCAGTTCAAATAACCATCACCCCTCAAGTAGACCAGCCTTTTGCTGATCTCCATAATTCCATATTTGCACCTCCCTAACCAATACAAGAACTAGATGATCTTTATTAAAAACACTTGTAAGCATCTCACTTCCCTGTTTAATGTGTCTCAGTGGTTTCCTATTGCCCTTGAACACAATTCAAACACTTTTCAAAAACGTATGTGTTTCTGCGTGATCTAGCCTAATGTTTCTCCAACCTTTGACAGCTGAAGACCACTTGATGGACAGTTAGTTGACACAGTGCTATAAGTTATAGATTAAAAAAAGAACCAAAGGCTCAATCCAATTTAAAATAATAAAAATATAATTTAAAAATAAAAATAAAAGTGGTCTCATGAAAGAGAGAGATAGTATATTATTTGCAATTTTTCACCAAGGCATCCGTTCTATGTCAACTTAGATCAGTTTCCATCCACATATAGGCAGCTTATTTTCTTACATTTTGTTTCTAGTAAACTTTAAAGTCCTAAATTACAGTTGTAGACATCAGGAATGACAATTTAGAATGGATCTTCAGACAGCTCATAATGGAATTAAGCAGATGATCCAAAAGTTATAGGATGATTTTTCACTGAAGATTATTCAAAGCTCTGTCAGATGCTGCTGAGTCAAGGAACCCAACACATACAAAAGCAGAAAGGCTAGCAATTGGATCCAGTTGGATTCAATCCAAAAGCAGAAAGGCTAGCAATTGGATCCAATCCACTCTGACAAAATGCAATTCTAGCAGCATTTCTTCAGGTTCTACTGTAGCATATAGATATGATTTTCAAATATACCCCTATAATACATAACCAGTTTTTCCTGGAATCAGTAAAGGACATCATCATTTGCTGGGAAAAATAAAATTCTCAGCAATGGAGCTCTTTCACCATAGGTCAACCTTAGAAACAAACTGTCATTTTTCACTCTCAACATTAAAAATCTCAGTATGCCAAAATAATGGATTAGGCTGTTTGAGAATCTGGTATCAGTAATATACACCACTTGAGCAAATCACTTGAAAACATATGTCAGGGCGCCTGGGTGGCTCAATGAGTTAAAGCATCTGCCTCGGCTCAGGTCATGATCCCAGAGTCCTGGGATTGAGCCCCACATTGGGCTCTCTGCTCAGCGGGTAGTCTGCTTCCCCCTCTCTCTCTCTGCCTGCCTCTCTGCTTACTTGTGATCTCTCTCTCGCTCTGTCAAATAAATAAATAAATAAATCTAATTTTAAAATTTTAAAAAAAGAAAACATATGCCAATGACATAAAGCTGTCATTATCAGATTACCGTGAAGAAATATTTTTATCTCTTTCCTCATTACAGATGCTTGTGAATACCTTTACTCTCACCAACAATTCTCTATCTCCTATACCAATTTTGTCCTTTTTATTAGTTCACTTCCATTAGCATAAAAACTATGCTGCTATTCCTTCTTAAAAAAAAAAAAAAAATCCCTGATTTCTCCAATCCCTCTCTTAAACCTCTCCAGTTGGGTTTTTGTTCTCATCAACTCCACCAAAATCATCCTTGTCAAGATCACCAGTGACCTTCACATTCCAAAATCTCATGGTCAGTTATCAGCTCTCCTCTCACTGAACATCAGCAGCATTTGGCACTGTTGATCACTGCCTCCTCTAGGAAACACCTTACCTGGTCTCCTGGACACTGCACACTTGCAGCTTCCTTCTTGAGGCACTCTATTTGCTTTTCCTCAGTCCCTTTGCTCCTTGAACCTCAAGAGGTTTCTCCTTTTTCCAGAAAAGCAAATTCACATCTCTAGCCCTAGCTCTCTCCTGAAATCCAGGACCGTGTTATGTCCTCTTGGTCTACAGACACAACATCCCCCAAACTAAAATCTCAATCTCAGGTAACAGAAGTTCCATCTTCCCAGTTGCTCAGAACAAGACCTTTAGAGTTCATCCTTGATTCCTCTTATTCTCTGATAATATACATCCAATCCTTCAGATGACTGGTACACCCAGAATATAACCTCTTCTCTCACTTCCACTCTGGTCCAAGCCACCCATATTTCATTTGAATTATTACAATGGATCTCCTTGCTTTCATCCTCACCCCCCACTCAATCCCAGTCCACATTTTTCACAGAAGCCAGAGTGATCCTTTTAAAATATACCTAATCTTAGCCCTACTCTGTTCCAACCTTTCAGTGGCTCCTCATCACACTTGGCCAAAGTCCATACCAGGACCTAAAAGGTCCCACAGCTGGCATTTTGCTCCGTTTCCTCACTCATTCTGTTCCAGGTACACTGGAGCTCAAACATTCCAAGGATACTCTCACACATTAGGGGCTTTGCACTGGGTAAGTCCCTCTGTCTAGAATATTCTTCCCTCACATATCTTGTCCCCTCTTAAACATTCACCTTTGAGAACTACTTTCTGCTCCATCCTTCTTCTGACCAATTATTCTTATTTACTATAGTCTTCTTATTTTCCAATAGCACTTATCACCCATTAAGGTAATTTACATATTTGCTATGTTCATTGTTTATTATTTACCTCCTTCCACTAGAATGTAAATTCCACAAGGGCAATGATGGTGTTTATCTGATTAGTTCACCACAATATTCCCAGCACCTGGTAGGTGCTCCATGAATATCTGTTGCCATAATTAATAAATCCATGGTAAGCTGGATTTTCCAGACTAATACTATACATTTAAGATTATATAAACAATTGATTATTAACAATGATTCTAAAAAGGTTTGAATATTATCATATGGTTTCACTCATATGCAGGACATAAGGAGTAGCACTGAGGAACACAGGGGATAGGAAGAAAAACTGGGAAGAAATCAGAGAGGGAGACAAACAATGAGAGGCACTGGATTCTGGGAAACAAACTGAGGGTTACAGAAGGAAGGGGGGCAGGGCATGGGGTAACCAGGATGGGTATTAAGGAGGGCACATGTGGTGGTGAGTACTGGGTGCTACACACAACTAATGAATTGATGAACACTACATCAAAAACTAATGATGTATTATATGTTGCATTATATGTTCAATTATAATTGAACATAAAAATTTTTAAAAAAATAAAAAGTTTTGAAGAGCAAGTATGATAATGGCCTTCAGATTTGGATTTGGACTTGAATCCCTGATACATCACTTAACCTATCAGCTCTGTGACTTTGAGCCCAAGATTTCATTTCCATTTAATAACAATGGAAATCACATCACCTACCTCTGATCTTTGAAAGGATTAAATGTGATACATGCAAAATTTCTCAACACAGTGCCTAACATGTAATAGTTGTTCATCAAATGTTAGAAGGTCCATCTCCCTTTTATCCTTCCTCCTTGATCACAGGAAGAGTTACTTGCTCGTTCCGGTAGAGGTTGAGCAGAGCTGGAAAAGGATTTCACTTTACATACTACTTAGTTTACAGTATATGCCTGGAGTACCGGGTTGAGAAGGATTTGATGGCCAAAGTTCAGATTCAGCTAGAACTTGCACCATGATGGTAACTAACTAAGAACTGAGGGAGGGGAGGGAAATGGTGGTATCTAAGCGGATTCTATCATCCTGGCTTTAATGGTCTACCCTAGTGCCTCACAGAAGAACCCTCTATTTCTCAAAATGCTCGTGTGATTTTTCTAGCAGAACTGTGAGAGGAGCTATATTATATCCAGCATCAAGTGTAGAATTATTTCTGAGGTTACAGGAAGGCTTAAGGAAAGACAGCAGAAAATCTATATTTCTACAGAAGGCTTATCAAGATATCTGAGCCGTCACTCCGTTTTATGGAGTCTGCCTTTTTTCAGTACATTTCAGTATACTCAGGGTCTAAAAGCGCAGAAGGTCAGCTAATCAGGCTTCACAAATCCCATCTCCTCAACTAGACTTTGAAGGCCCATATTTACTCTAAGGGAGCTTTTCCCAATGACATAGAGAAAATTTTGACTTTTTTAATAAAGATCTTCAATCCAGACTAACTCAAGATTAAGCATTTTATTGATTCCAGTGGTGTGAGAAATATTAAGAAAAGTATAGGAGACAGATGCTAACTGAAGAAAAGAACATTAGACATGAATACAATTATTCTAAGATGTTATTCATCAAGCTGGTGTGGCCTAGTAACAGTAACTTAGATTTTCATGGCATAGAGAATATGACAGCTAAATTTTTAAACATATGTGTTATGGCCAAGATATATTCTGGAGGATAGAAGAGGATGGGCAAAATGATATTTAGTTCTTTTTTTTTTTTTCTAGTTGGTATCAAAGGCAGCAACTTATCTGAAAATAAGCTTCTGTACCTAAGAGAAGGAAATAAATGTTTCCTATTATGTGCCAAATTTATCTACCGGAAAAAAAAAAAAGAAAACAAACATTAAATCAAACAAATGGTTGGATGGCTCTCATTCTATATAAGATCAAGAAAAATGGAGCTAAAGATAGTGTAAGAACATCCAAGCAGTTTCACCCTTACCCACAGTCGTGACCCTGTTGTGATTATGTAAACAATAGCCATGAAGACAAAGAGGGGAGAAGGGTATTTGACAGTCACCTTTGATTCGGGGGGGAAAAACTGAAATCAGCTGCAGAGACGATTCACGAGGACAAGTGGTGCTTTATCAACACCTTCAGTAAGAACAAAGGAGTATTGACAATGACCTAAAGTACAAGAGTTCAGAAACAGATCCGCTGCCCCACATGGCTTACAGGCTCACCACAAACAGCCTAAAGGAGGTTTAGCTTATAGAGCACAGCACTGAACATAGCTACAGCTTTACAAGCTCTCACCTAAAAGGCCAAGGATTCTAACTGGAGGGTGGATGTTGAGTGCAGGACTCTCCTTGTTTCTGACTCACCACCATCCATTCTTAACACAGCCAGGTAAACAGTGTGGGTTCCCTAGCCAGACTGCCCGTGGGAATCCCTGCTCTGCCACCTCCTAGCTGTGCAAACTTTCTCTCTCTGGGTCTTGGTTACCTTTTCTATAAGATGAGAATTTTTCTTTCACTATCATGATGTATTATAAATATATTATTACAAGAATACTGGTACGTTCCCAAATAAAATATATTTTATGGCTTAAACAAAGGAGAAGATACATTTGTAATATTTAGACATTTTGGAATATAAATACACATCTTCATTTAACTCTAGAGGATCCTTAAGTTTGGCTCCTGGGTAATATACTAACATCTATTCCCCATCCCCCATTCAGGAAGTCATACAAATATCCTATCAATAGGATATACTTAATAAAAGATAATCAATCAGACACATGGTTAAAATTAAGGAATATGTATTTTTTTTATTTTTTTTAAGATTTTATTTATTTATTTGTCAGAGAGAGAGAGCACAGGCAGACAGAGTGGCAGGCAGAAGCAGAGGGAGAAGCAGGCTCCCTGACAAGCAAGGAGCCATGTGGGACTGGATCCCAGGACGCTGGGCTCATGACCTGAGCCTACGGCAGCCGCTTAACCAACTAAGCCACTTAGGCATCCCAGGGAATATGTATTTTTAAAGCTTTTCCTTGTTTTTTCTGCAAGTTGAGAATTTAGTGGTACTTATACAGTTATGGTAAGGATTAAATACACTAATAAATACCAACATGTTATGTACTGTATTATTAGCCATGACTATTATTATCATTGTAACTACAAATAGTACTATTATTACTATATCTTACTATTATTATTACCACTATTATTATTTCCCTTCCTCACATCAATATCTGTAGTTTCCTCTCTGAACATCATATCTTCCATTTTCAACCTGGTGGGCTCCTGGTGTGGACCTGACTGGTGTAAACCCATCAGCATATATCACTGAACCCAAATCAGAGAGAAATCTGGCCCTTGTGCAGGAAATCCTGAGACACACACTGTTGTCTCTACCGGGATAGGTAGCTAAAGAAGTGAAACTCACCTCACTTGTGGCTGTGGAGTATCCTGGAGATGCTGAAGATGGATCCCGCCCAGAAGTAGGAAGTCAAGAATTAATCCTAGTGGCAACAATAAGTCCTAAGTCAGCCAAACCCAAAGCCAGCTTCCCCCGAACGTTCAGTTACGTGATTATAAACCTCTTTTAGCTCAAGCTAGTTTGGATCGAATTTTGTTTCTTGGCTCTTTTATATATTCATGACTACATTTATAGAGCTATTATTAATATATTTTCATTTAGAAGACAGAGAATTATTATTTCATGTTTCCCTCAGTCTGCACAAATGGGGCTTAAGTGTCTTGCATCCTGTTCTTAACCATGTATCTTAGTCCGTTTGGGCTGCTATCACAGAATACCACAAACGTTATAAACAGCAGAAATGTATTGCTCACACTCCTGGAGGCTGGGAAGCCAGATCAAGGTGCTGGCAGGTTTGGTATCTGGAAACCTGCTTCCTGATTCCTGAGCCAGTCTTCTCTCTGTGTCCTCACGTGGTAGAAAGGGCTAGGGAGCGGAGGTCTCATGTATAAGGGCACTAATCCCATTCATGAGGGCCCCACCTTCATGACCTAATCACTTCCTAAAGGTCCCACTTCCTAATCCCATCACGAGTTTCTATATGTGAATTTGAGAACATTCAGTTCATACTGAATGCAAACATGTAAACCCAAAACCCGAATTTGAAGAGCAACTCAACTCAAATTATAATCACAAATGCAGGAAATGATACTTTAGCATTTCACAGCTTTGTTAAACAAGTCATCTCTACACGCCTTGTCTCAAATATCATGTGGCAGTTTATCCAAGATCTCCTCATTGCTCTTTCAGGCACTAATCTGGGTTCTTCCAATTGTAATTAAGAGAAATCCATCCCAGATTAAGGTAGGCCAAAAAGATAATGTAACGGTTCATTCAAAAGGGAAACCCAGGGCTCTGATAGGAATAGTTTGATCCAAGAGCTCAAATTATGTGATCAAGAATACATTTTTCTCTCTTAACAGCCATGTTTTTCTTTAGTATAATGGGAAAAGCATGAGCTCTAAAAGCAGGCTGCCAGATTGAGAATCCCGATTCACCACTTCCTAGCTGTATGACATTAACCAAATCACCTGACCTCACTTAGCCTCAGTTTTTTATCATGAAAATGGAGGAAATAATAATATTCACCTCATATGTTTGGGGGGAAGATTAAATGAGTTAAAAATGTATGCTACTGGGAGCACCTGGCTGGCTCAGTCAGTTAAGCATCCCACTCTTGATTTCAGCTCAGGACTTGATCTCAGGGTTGTGAGTTTGAGCCCTGTGTTGGGCTCCATGCTGGGTACAGAACCTACCCTAAAAAAATTTCTTTGAAACTACTTTATCATTATCATTATGATCAACATGAGGTAGGATCTTTCTACCTGGTGATCCTTAGTGAAAGAAATTCCAGGGGAGAAGAGCATTTATTTCTAGAGAGCAACAGCAAATGCCCGAGAAATCATTCTTATTTGCCAAACCTAGATCAAGTACCTGATCCCACCCTAGAGGGTGGCATTAGCCTGAGCTGAACAACTTGGACTATAGGTAGACGGTAGAAGGAAAATTGGAATGCCATTCCCAAAAGATGAAAGATACCTAAGATTGACAAAAACAACAAATGTGATCATTCAAATAGTAAGTAATAGCAGTTGCCATTTTACAGAGTGAACAACAGTATTCATGAAAAGGGCAAAGCCTCTGAGCCTCGTTGTAAAGAGAATTCCTTTATTGTTTAAAAAGTTGTATTCGATAATTACAAAAACTCCCTCCCAGACTCAATGAAATTGAGGTTTGGAAGAATTCTGAAACATAATAAAAAATAAAAATACAACAGAAATAAAACCTTGGGCATCTACAGAATGGACAACAGTTATCATGAAATCTCCACACTTGAGAAAACAAATAAATGATGGTACTGAGCGTCTGCGATAATTGGAATTAGCCATGAATGCTTTGGAGATGTGCATAGTGTTGGAGGATCACCTTCCTTTCAATATGAAAGAAAAAAAATAAAGTTTGGATAAAAGCTTGCGTACATGAAATTTACAAAAAAACCATTTTACCAATTTTCTCATTATAAGTTAGTAAAAATTATATTATTCTGTCATACAAAACTATGGTCTAAATAAGTTACTTTCAGAACTTCAGAGTAGACAAAAGAAATATACATCTCACAAAATCGATTACAATTTCTTCAGTTTTCCATAAAGTAAGGGAAAGTACAAAATAACTTCCAAATATAATGTGATCAAAAACAAAAGAAGCAACTTAAAAACCACTAGCATTGTTGAAATACAGTACTTTTAATAAGTCAGCACAATAGTGAATAGAAAATTCACAAAAAAGAAAATTCCATAAAATTGAATGGAAAATAAACACTTTGCAAGAATTCTCCTTGTTGACAATAGAGGAGAGTCTTTTCTAGGGCACTCAACCTGAAAGCCCTGTGTCCTTTCATATAATGACTCCACCTACCTTCTGCCCTTGGTTACTGGGGTTACAATCACAGAAGGCTTTGTCTTCTTCCCTTTGTCCTGGGGGTTTTAATAGATTTGCTTGAAGCTGTTTACTTTTTCTTCACTCTTCCACTTATCCTCCTGGGATTTAGTTTCCAGATCTTTCCTCAGTCCCTGTCATGCACAAACACCAAATCTGAGATCAGAGCTGAAGTCTCATTTAAGCACTGGCAGTCTTTATATCTCTCTTTATTCTGATGTAGGTGATTTCCAGGCACAAATTAATTAGCAAATGGTTTCTTCAAGAAGTGTGATCACACACATTACGTCCACAGAGTAGAGTTGAAGTTCCCTTGCCATTTAGTGTCTCACCAACAAGGAGCTGGTCAGTAACCCGCAGGCTCTCAGGAAGACTGATTTGTGGGTTTAATCTGGTCACAACAACCAAAACACTTCCTTATATACAAGCCATGTCCCATGTCCCCTGCCCTTCAACTCCTCAATCTTTGTATCAATTTTTCATGTAACAACCAGGCATCCTAAGCATAGGGCACATTTGGAATTGTTTTTCTAGCAGAGGTAGAGACTTATACCAGTCTTTCTTACTTTCTGCAATAGATTCTCCCATGTAAAAAGGGCAATAAGGTGTGGCAGGGCCCTGAGCCCACAGAAGTTCAGCCTGAGGCAGTGACACTAATCCTTTCCCACTCAGATAATGACCAAATCAATGACCTTAGGCATCTGGGGCCCATATCACTAACAGGTTGAAATAATCATCAAAGATCTTTGTTTGACTCGGAAGATGGCTATTTCCGAAAGCTATTAATGCTCCATGGCCTTGACGGAGAAAACAACTTAGCACCCCCTCAACCTCAAACTTGTCTGCCTTCCAAAACATACCTCTTCAACCTGGAAAATCAGGAATCAATCCAAAATCTTTCCAAACTATTAGCTATCTCTTCCAGATAGAGGAAACTTGAAAGATCCCTAATCTCTGGGCTTCTACAGAGGGGAACCAAAAAAATGTTTTTAATAGACAAAGCTCTGGTTTGTTACAGTATGCAATAGTGATATACAGAACACACACACACACACACACAGAATGCCTACACACCCCTTTACCATTACTGGCCAAATCAGACTCTTTCTTAGACAGAAAGAAGTCCCCATCTGCCTGAGATTCACAAGTAACTACTTCTATCAGAATTAAGAGATTCGGCAAAGAAAAAAAAAATGTGGCTGATAAATGATTATGATATCTTATCACACTGTATCATATGACATATGACTAACATGGGCAATAGTCAGAGGCTGAGTACAGGTAGTCTGACAGATTAAAAAAACACAGATCCATGTGTGTTGGTGATCATAATGACATCCCTCTTGGGGAGCGGCCGTTCAGGACCAGGGCAGTCCTAGGACAGCCTGTTAAGTTTTAGCAATGTCCCAACTGATCTTAAGGGTTAGGTCCAGTGGGAGATTTGGGTCAGAACTCCTAGAACTATGCTTCCCCTTTTGGTCTTCCACCTACCCCCCCCACTAGAGGCCTGACTTCCGCTTTAGCCCCAAAGAGGGCCTCCTATGGAACACAGGGTGACTCGTGACTGGGCTGAACATCTTGGAATCACCATAACCACAGCACATCCCACATTCCTAAGACTGGATTCAAAACATTCTCCTATGGAGAGGCTAATCCAGAATCAGAGTATCTGACTCAATTGCCTTATTTCCTGTGCAACTTCTAGTTTCAAGCACAAAAGAAAAAAAAATAGAGAAGAAAAATCTGGGCTCTTTAATAAAGTCATACTAAAACTGAAAGCAATCAGAGAAGTCAGAATTTTATACAAAAATTCTCTCTTGGCATTTGGGAAAATTCATGTGAAACCAGAGCTCAGAGGACAGGAGGGAGCCAAGGAATTGAGATCTCAGAAAAAAGCAGGAAATATCACCCAACAAGATTTCACCACATACTGGTAAGTTTGTGTAAACTTGGTGCTCGAGGTAAACCAATAATTAATGGCTACAAAACCACCACTCGATCATTCAAATGGCCCAAGATCCTTAATATACAGGCATCTGGTTGAGACTAGTTCAGCACATGGTTTTCATACTACTTCTAAATTCCTAACTATAAATCTTTGGAATTAAAGCATATTCTTGACTATTCTACCTGGACAAGGAAGCAGTCACAGTTCAATGGACTCAGAGACCTATAAAAATAAGGCTGAACCGGGGCGCCTGGGTGGCTCAGTGGGTTAAGCCACTGCCTTCGGCTCAGGTCATGATCTCGGAGTCCTGGGATTGAGCCCCGCATCGGGCTCTCTGCTCTCTCGGGGAGCCTGCTTTCTCCTCTCTCTCTGCCTGCTTGTGATCTCTCTGTCAAATAAAAAAAAAAAAAAAGTATTTAAAAAAAAAAAATAAGGCTGAACCGTCTTCACTTTTTTTTTTTCTTTAAATTTTGTTACTCTGGCTTGAGCCATCTTTTAATTTTTAAAAAGACTTATTCTCACATGGACAATGTGATTAACAGAATCAGAAGGCTATTGAAATTTTAACTCTTTTGCCATTTTCCATAGAATGTCTTAAGCATTTTTTTCTTATAAATATTCAGTCTGGCAGGGGGAAGCAGTAAACAGTGATGAAACAAGTTTATTTTCAGAGATGGAGCCAACCTTCTTAACTGCCATGCCCATCTTTGCATACAATCCGATCTGGCAAATGTATCAGTCCTCTGAGTTAGAGGTCAAGGACCACACTGGATGCTTCCGGTCTCTTCTTCTTGTCCCAATTTGTAGTCACATACCAACTGGCATGGACTTAAATATCTGTATGTGATGACACATGATTTAGGTTAGACACAGATGTAGTTAAATTTCATCCCAATCCAATTTCTCAGTTTTTTCTTAGGCCAAGTGTTCAGTGGGCTCAAGTGTATTTGTGGTGGAGGAGTGCAGGTGGGGCCAGCCATTGCTGGAGAACTCCATATTTGAAGGGAATATTCATTCCATGCCATATTTACTGCCTGACCTCAGGGACAATGTCAAAGTCAGAGCCCCTTCCAAGTTCTGCCAAACTATCATCTCACTGTGCTCAAAGTGGTCTTGTTCATCTTCAATTTGGGGTTCCTGACATTGCCAACCACTCTACCTGCCCAGATTTGTGCCACCTTCACACTTGAGGGTTTTTTCTAGAAGAAAAACATAAGTTTTCAAGTTGCAATCTTATTATCACATATTCCCAGTATTTCTGGTAGACTATATGAAAATAAAATTATCTTGATCTCATGCAGTCATAGTGCCTTCAAATGCTCCTGAATGACATAAACCATAAAGAATTCACAACTTTCGGGGCGCCTGGGTGGCTCAGTGGGTTAAAGCCTCTGCCTTCGGCTCAGGTCATGATCTCGGGGTCCTGGGATTGAGCCCCGCATCAGGCTCTCTGCTCAGTGGGGAGCCTGCTTCCTCCTCTCTCTCTCTCTGCCTGCCTCTCTGCCTACTTGTGATCTCTCTCTCTGTCAAATAAATAAATAAAATCTTTAAAAAAAAAAAAAGAATTCACAACTTTCGTACTGCTAACATAATCTCAACTAACTAAACTCTCTCTGTGATCTGAACTACCTCTAAACTGTTCAGGCTGTTCACCAATATTTAATTCCCTCCTTCCCAACACATGGTAGGACTATACTTCTGATCTTGTTGAACCTAGCTAGCATGGGTATGTGACTTGCTCTGGCCAACAAATACAAGAAGAAATGTCACCTTGAGAAGGACGCTTCAGGAACCAATGCCACTTCACCACATTAATTTCTTCCTCTGCTGCAGGGGTCATCGTGTTCTCATTGTGGATGCTCCACCATCCCAGATCCCTGAATGAAGGAGACAAAAATATGCAAAATGGACAATAGTGTGAGTAAGAAATACATGTGTTACTTCAAATAATTGTGCTTCGGGACTGGTTTGTTATGGCAACACAGCCTAGGCAAAAAATATCGGGATACCAAGCCCAATGGCGAATGTTACTGGAATCTAAAACAGAATAAATCTGGGGTTCTATCTGTTACACTGTAGCATATATATGTTATGTATGTATGTATGTATGTATATATATGCATGTAGCATTTTATATATATACATAATACTAATATCCTATATTATTGTATATTATATTATGTATATTATTGTTAGCCACCTATTAAAACAGACATTTCCCCCATCTCCTACACACACACACACACACACACACACACAAAAACCTCCTCGAATCAATTGGGTAATCTAAATGCTTGAAAATAAGTGCTCACAAATCTCAAATTAACTGAGACTCCCTCATCAAAAAAGTCTTGATCCATTCGTCAAAATCATTTGCAGAGTTCCACTTCTTCTCCGAGACCAAGTACATTACTCAAACACAGGGCTTCAGAGGAACTTCATTCTGAGCAAACCAAGAGATAAATAAATTAGCTGCCAGTGGCTCCCTTAGTAATGGCAGAGGACCAGGCTGACCCAAGGGGATAGGAGTAAACCACAAAGGGAACCATCCAAGCAAAGGCAGCATTAGGGGACCTGAAGCAAACCAACGCAGCCGTCCCACATACTTTCATTTCCAGGACCGTGAGCCAAGCACAAGTGTGTTCATTCGCTAATAAGAAGATGCAAACATCCCATGTCTGGTTGATTTCTTATGTGCCCCGACCATAAAGATGCTTGTGTCTGCAGTACACGTCTGAGCGTTGTGCCCAAATGTGGCAGCTCATAAACCTGATCGCGTGTGTTAAACTTATGATCTAAAAGAGTGTATTCCTTCGAAACAATGTAATGCTGGAAGGTTTCTCTCTCTCTCTCTCTCTCTCTCTCTCGCCTGGGTGAATTGCCTAAAGTTTCTCATTTAACTATGTGAAGAACTGTCCATTTTTACTTCGCAGAGCTTTTCACTGGTGACTCAGGGAGGGATGATGTCATATGTTATCCTACAACGGCTGGTTCTCTCTGCTCACTTAAACCATTCCCTCTGGTTTCTGTGGCAGACAGCACTCCCCAGTTTCCATCCTGTCGTCAGCTTCTCCTCAGCCAGCCCCAGGCAAACAGCCTCCCCAGCAGCAGATGAAACAGGAAGTCTGACAGCTTGAGTCTGCAGTGGGACCCCTAGTGTTTTCCCACTCCATGCCCTGGCAGCGTTCCCCACAAGTACAAACACACACACACACACACACACACACACACACACACACACACACACACAGCTCCCATTGTTGCAGCCTTCCCCAGCCCACTGATCCTAATATGGAATGCAGCAGGAAACCCATGATTTCCTGATACTCGACAAACTAGAGGAAGCAAGGGAAAACTCCATTAAGAAGCCCAGCTTCCCTCCATGTTAGATGTGAAGTGGAAAAGGGAGAAGATTTAGCAGAATTCCGAGTCTTCAGCCAGGCTGGAGAGGGGAAGGGCACAGCAAAACCCTCGGGCTGTTGAAATTTCTAGACTGCCAGGAAGCCCCTAGAATTCAGAGAAAAATGAGGGTTTCTTAACTCAAACTAGAGGGGAAAGGGGACAGATGCTTTTAATCGTTCTCCCAAATGTGTGCTACCTTTCTTGACCAGGATGGTAAGCATGAGGGCATGTGCCAGCTGCCTCGGACAGGTCCCTGTGACCCCAGGCACCCCAAGGAAGGCAGAGTGATCTCAAGCCCGCTGCTCACTGGCTTCCCGCGCTCCATGGGCTTGGGGAGAAGCAGGAGAAGCCACAGCAACTGCCCGGTCCCAGCAGCTGGAGCCTCCCGGATGAGCTGCACAGAGGGAGGGGACAGCAGCTGTGGCTGCGGGGGCTCAGAGGAGAAGAAGATGCTGAAGTGTGTGGTGGTGGGGGACGGCGCCGTGGGGAAAACCTGCCTGCTGATGAGTTACGCCAACGACGCTTTCCCAGAGGAGTACGTGCCCACTGTGTTTGACCACTATGCAGGTAAGGGAAGGAGCAGAACCCGGCGGGGGACCGGGTGCGCGCTGCGGGCGGCCACACCCCAGCTTTAGTTCTCAGGGCAGCCGTCTCGGGTGCCGGCCTGGCAGCTGCCAGGTCACGGAGCAGAACACACACAGCCAAGGTCTCTGCTGGAACGGTTAGGACAATTTGTCCGTCCATTGATATCGTCACATTTTTTCCTCCTTAAATCAAATGACTAACACTGGGGAAATACCCTGAACTGCCCTCCAGGCTTTGGGGACAGAGATCTCACTCAACGTTCTTGGGAAGATTCGTAACTTTTTATGGGAACATCCTAAAATGTAGTGTAACTGCAACACAATTTTTAAAGGGCACCACTCACTACACAACTAGTGAAAGAAGTATCTTTGCTGCTTTTCAACTATTTATCTCATGCCATTCATAAATGAAATGGTAAGATCAACAAACGTTAGAACACTCATTTTTCTATAAAAATCAGTGGCTGTACTACTGTACTTTTATTTTCCTGGGGCTGTAGTTGCGGTGGGGGGAGTACTAAAGGTTTTAAGTATCTATTAGGCAGTCTGCATCTTGAATTCAAAGAAACGTTTTTAATTAATGTGTTTTTAAAGTAAAAATAAAGATAAAAATAAAATTTGAATCATTTTAAAGTATATCCAGAAGAGGATTAAATTGGATATAAAGTATTTTAAGGCATGACAGTTAAAATACAGTAGTCACAACTTATTCCTTTCAGTTACTTTTGTTTTTTGAGTGTTCTAAAGTTTGTAGGTGTACTTGTCAATGTTATAGTTTATCTCAATTTGTCCTTTTTTTTTTTTTTAAAGATCTTATTTATTTGAGAGAGTGAGAGCAAAAGAGCACAAGCAGGGAGGGGGCAGAGGGAGAGAGACAGACTCCCCACTGAGCAGGGAGCTGAGGGGGTTCTGGATCCCAGGACCCCGGGATCATGACCTCAGCCAAAGGCAGATGCTTCACCAACTGAGCAACCCAGATGCCCCATCATTTTTCCATTTTCATTCTTCCTTTTTCTCTCAATTTCCAAAGCAAATTTTATTGTTCCTCAAAAACAAGTTCATGAGATTCTTCAAGTTTATAGTAACCTAATTTTATAACTTTTTTTTAACAGAGTGATCAGCTTGGTGAGTTATCAGAAATTTGAGATTTCATAAGAGAAAATTTTCCCTTCCCTCACCTTGGCTTTGGGTCAGGTTCAGCAGAGGGGAAATGGCCCACAGGAAACCTGTGTGAATGTTGGCTTTGCTATGTGGCCATTTGAAATCCTCCCTCTGTTAGGAAGTAGCTTCTTTTCCAGAGCAAAACAATCAACTAAGTCCCCTCCTTTTCCTACAGTTACATGTTCTATGACAATATTACATAGCAGATTGGGAGAGTACCACCATACCACAGTGAAAATAGTATCTACTTCCCAGAAGGTTTTGTTTTTTTTTTTTAATATTTGTAAAAATTAAGAGCAAATTTTAAGTCTGGCTCTAAGCTTTTCTTTTCTTTTTTTTTCTTTTTTTTTTTTTTTTTAATTTGACAGAGAGATCACAAGCAGGCAGAGAGGCAGGCAGAGAGACAGGAGGAAGCAGGCTCCCCGAGAGAGCAGAGAGCCCGATGCGGGGCTCGATCCCAGGACTCCGAGATCATGACCTGAGCCGAAGGCAGCGGCTTAACCCACTGAGCCACCCAGGCGCCCCAGGCTCTAAGCTTTTCTGAAAATATAATGACTGTGCCCAAAGAAGAACATTTAAATGAGAACAGAATAAAGAGAACAGAAAATTTTCACTCTGAGAGGAAAAAAAAAAAAAAAAAACAACTAATAAGATTAAGAAGTCTGGGAATTTAAGTTACTAAGATACTTGACATGGAAACATCTTAGCAAAGGTTATTTATTCTACACCCTCTTTCTGCCAGGAGAGGAAAACTGGCTGCTACCTAATTTCAAAAACTTTTAGATCAAAGGTGGGGCCCAAAATTTACTAAAGGGAGAAGCCTCAAGTGCTTTTGGAAATGATGTTTCCTGATCCCCATCTATTGGTTGAACCACTTATCAGCCTAGTATAAGAGAAAAAGGATAAAACCATCCTCAGGGATTCAGTCAGCCTATAAAAAATATCTGAGATCAAACAAAGGCTGAACTACCACCTAGATTCCATTAGGATGGAGTTATCTTATATTTCAATTGTGTATATATTACTGCTATTTGAGAATCAAAGCACCTTAAAGATTTTGGCTACTCTATGGTTTTACCTCTCTTCCCCAATGTGGACAAGTATCCAGTGTCCAGTCCCTGGGTCCTACTGGCACATTCTGAAATCACAAGCAGCAACTGAATTCCTGAGTCTTTAGGAAATTGCAGCCGAAGTCTACAAGACACTATCCCTTGAAGATTTTTCCCGAATAGCTGCCTATCCCAGGAAAGTAGAGCTATAACAAAAATAAGGATGGAAGCAAAAAAAAAAAATAAAAAAAATAATAAAATAAAAAAATAAGGATGGAAGCATACTTGACATATTGCTCAAGATGGTGGGCTCTGAAGCCAGAGCGTTTAGTCCCAATACTGGCACTGCCACCTCTGTGTGGCCTTGAGTAAGTTACTTAATCTTTCTGTCCCTCAGTTATCACACACAAAAAGAAGAAGAAGAACAACAACAACAACAACAGAAGTATCAGGAGTGTTTGTAAGAACAAATAAATTAATACATGTGAAGTTCTTAGAACAGTCCCTCACACATGGTCAGTATTAGGTACATAGCAGCTATTCTCGTTAAGAATAAGTTTTCTATGTTTGCACACAGTCATGAAAGGAAATTAAAATGTAATTAAAGGATAAAGACTACAGGGTTGCCTGAGTGGCTTAGTCAGTTAAGCGTCCAACTCTTGATTTTTGGATCAGGTCATGATCTCAGGGTTGTGAGATCAAGCGCCACATCAGGCTCCACACTGTGCGTGCAGCCTACTTGAGATTCTCTCTCTCCCTCTTCCTCTGCCCCTCCCCCCCAAAATAAAGAGATAAAGACTACAACAAAGAAAAATACAATTCTAAGAGTATCCTCCAAATGGAGTAGGAAATGATGAAATGCATGTAGTGCCCTTATAGTAATCACGTGTATTGATAATTGACAAATATGCATGCAGTAATAGTAGAGGGATATTAAACTGGGAGGGGAAATAACGGTTTTGAATGAGTGATTCTAAAATAAATAAATAAATAAATAAGAACCAGCTAGAAAAAATACTGAAATTTTATGAATCTTAGTTCTTTTCCTTCTGCCCAAAAGCACATCTCCTGCAGGTATCATTTCCTCCAGGCATCCTTCCCCTCCAAGCCCCCTTGACTCTATAAGGAGTGGTCCTTGCTTCATCTTAAACCCAGCTCCAGAAATTTCTTTACATTTCTAGAAGATAGCTTCCTCCATATAGAGCAATTTATTTGTTTTCTTGTTTTTCCCACTCCCACTGTGCTCTGAGCTCAGGGGAGAAGGTTGTGTCTTGCCAAATCCCACGTCCGTTCTCAGCCCTCATCTTATTAGATGGCTTGGAGGCTTTTTTTTTTTTAAAGATTTTATTTATTTATTTGGCAGACAGAGATCACAAGTAGGCAGAGAGGCAGGCAGAGAGAGAGAGGGGGAAGCAAGCTCCCTGCTAAGCAGAGAGCCCGATGTGGGGCTTGATCCCAGGACCCTGTGATCATGACCTGAGCCGAAGGCAGAGGCTTAATCCACTGAGCCACCCAGGCGCCCTGGCTTGGAAGCTTTTTTACGGCTTATTACTGCTCCTTTGCGTGGTTTCTGGGATAATGGTTTCTCCTGGCTTTTATTCCCTTTGCTGGCAAATCTCTCTCCATATCCGCTGCTGCCTACTCTGTCTCTTCCCAACCAATATATGTTGGTAAACCCCAGTGTTCACTCCCTCAGTTCTCTTCTCAGTTTACACTCATACCCAAGTTGGTTGTGTTTAGTCTCATGGCTTTAATTATTATTTATATATCAATGGCTCCCACATTTATATCTCTGGTCCCAATACTCCCCCTGAGACCCAGCCTCATATATCCAACTGTCCCTCTGAATATCTAATAGGCATCTCCAATTTAACCTGTTAAAACAAAATTCTTTAACTCCCCTACTCTAGTCCTCCCCTAGACTTCCCCATACAAGTACATGACAACAACTGTCTTGCACCCAGTTGCTTAGAACAAAAACTTCAGTATTATCTTTGACCCTTTCTTCCTATGACAATACCCCCACCCTCTCCATTCAAACTACTCATTATTATTCCTTCCTGCTACTGAGCAGTGCAACATTCGAAATACCCCTTCACTTCTCACCACCTACATTGCTTCACTCTTGTCCAAATCACCACCATGTCTCATCTAAACTACTATAATCACCTCTCACTTCCCTGCTTCCAACTTTGCCCCTCTTTAGTCAGTTCTCCACACCGCTGGCACAAGGGCTATTCACAGCCCAATTCCTCCAATCCCTTCACACTCAGACCCCTTCATTCATCATGGTCTACAAGACCCTCCATGACTTGGTTCCTGTCATCTAACCCCATCTCCTAACTCTCCTCTTCAGTTATTCTGCTCAAGCCATACCAAGCATCTTGGTAGGCCTCAAACACACTGATATCCCACTTTCCTTGAAGACTTCACATTGGTCCTTCCCCCAGCCTGACACTGTTCCCACAGAGCCTCTTCAGTTTCAACTGACCACATTACTTAATACATCCACATGCAAGAATACCAACACACACAGAGTCACTCTTTAACCACTTACCCTGCTACCCACCTGAAACATTTCACACTACTGGCATTATACTCCTATTTATTTGCTTACCACTTTTATTCCACACTTGAATGTGAACTCCATGAGGACAAGGACTTTGTCTTGTTCACTGCTCTATCTCCAGCTTTTAAAAAAGACTCCAACATACAGTAGACTCTCAATAGATAGTTATTAAATAAATGAATTGGTATGTCTTAATCATCATTGTCCCTGTCCAGTGCTTAGGTAATTTCTGGTCCATTGAAATTGCTGAAAAAATGAACAAGCTACTAGTCCAATCTTTAGGAAGGAATATGTTTAGAATTAAATATATTTGAACTATTTTGTTCACAAGTATTATTTTATCTCTAGTGGAATTGTAACATAGCATTGAATTTTCTTGACCCGAGCAGCCAATGTCACATCTGTTGAATAATGTAACTCTGCAATACGTAAATTTCATTTGGAAACAGCTGAGCTGCAAATTGCCCCATAAACATTATATTCAAAAGCCTACCAAAATTTTGAGAGGCCCCCTCAAAGACGTACAGCTCTTGTATACAGAGCATGCTTCAGAGTGACCCCAAGTTCAACCAAGGGCTAGGACTAAAAATTAGGGAGAGCAAGATGAAAGTAGATAGGGCCACTCATCTTTCAACAAGGGAGCCTGAGAAATCTCACTGGGCCCTGCTTCCTGTTCCCTTCTAGGGTGACTCCGGATGCCCTAAGAACCTTTAGAGCTTTCACAACTTCCCATAAAACAATCACACTTCTTCTATCTTTATCTTATCTTGAACTTTGAGTTTTGTGACAGACCCCCCCCCCCCCGATGAAATATTATCCAGTGATGTTCCACATAACATACGACATCAGGATAGCACTTCCATTTTGTGTTTTGTTAGTTTGTGTGTCAAGTTAGATTATGTCCGTGGTTTGTATGTTCATGTACACAGGTTCAAATAAGCCTGTTCAAGTAGGAACCTGTGCACGGTGTACCTCATTTACCACTTCCATCAGCCTCTGGCCTAGAACTGATTTTTTCTGTGGCTTTTTCTTCTATCACCACCCCTCCCAGAATTTGTCAAAAAACAATCTGTGTTTCAAAATTCATTTTTGAAGTCACTATTTGCAAATCCAGCCACCTATGCAGGAAATTCACACGATTCATGGAAAGGGGGGAGAAAATCTAGTTGTTCTATCAGCTGAGTGAGATGTAAAAGAAAGTCATTTTCACAGAGAGCTGAAAGTCAAGTCTAACTCTTTCACCTAATTAAATGGTAACCTGTCCAAGGTAGACTTAATCACAACCTTAACGGCCAGAGCAGGAGGGGAAACTGTCCAACCACCAGGGAAGGGAAGGAGAGGGAATAACACAAAATAATACAAAGTGAATAAAACCAAACCCGAGCCTATAAAGGTTTGTGACATAGTTCTACCCATTTGGGAATATTTACTCAGCAGTTTCTCTTTTGCTCTTCCTGAAGACAGATGAAGAGTCTCTAGAGAATGGAAGAGATTCCTTTTCTGTAAGCCAAAAGGAAACCTGAAACAACTCTCATGGGACTATGAACTAAATCACCAGATTTTAACCTTAGACGAAAATAGAAGTTTGTCTAAGAGGAGACAAGAACGGACCAGTGGACTCACTCACTCTGTTTCTTCTAAATGCAATGACGCTCAAAAATACAAAATCTTGTAGGTATCCAACCCCCCAATATCTCCTTGTGAGAGGGCGTAATGTGTGGCTGATGCTTTTTTCTGGACCCTTGGAGGCCACACCAAAGGTGCAGTGGCAGGAAATACATGGACGGTTCCTTCCACCCTGAGATGTTTCTGGAAGCAAGCACATTCATAGGCTTCAAGGGTGTAAATTACACTCCCAAAGCCAAAGCAAACTGTAGGGATGGTGAATTGTGAGCTGCAGCTCTTGGGAGTAAGAAAGGAGAATAGAAGAGGGATAAAGAAAATTAAATATCTGTGACCCAAAAACAACCATGCTCCCAGGACTAGAAACAGCATCTGCAGTTCCCAGCCATCCTGCACTCCAGTTTTAGCTGGCAGCAAACCAAGGAGCGAGACCAGTTCAGGCTTCAGTGGACAGGCTCCCTGTGACCAAGACTCTTAGTTCCACATGGCCTGACTCCCTTCATGTCCAGGCTAGGAAATCCTTCATAAATTTTACTACTGACCTACCCAAGGAGGTTGGGCTTCAGGGAAACAGTATTTTATTTCTGGAATAGCTTTTTCAAAATCTGTCATTTCTCCCTCTTAGTGTGAGACAAATAGCAAATTTGGCTCAGGGATGGCCCGGCACATTGGACATTTATGTTTTGGGTACAGTTGGCTTGTTTTACAAAGGCAGCATGAAGATGGGCAAATGAACATAAGGCCCCTCGGGAAAGGACAGGTGACACAAATCAAGAGAAACAGTCTCCCTCATCAATCCTGAGCACAAGATTACAAGGGCCTGTGAAGGAGACCCTACCCACCATGTACAAAAATCCATGCCACCCTCTGGGTTAGTCAGCAGAATCCAAACAGTTAATTTTCCCGGGTGTAATGCACTCTGGATAAATTCCATCATGAATTCAATAGAGACCAACTGTGAGTCAGAGTGTGGCCTGACATTGTTCCTGAAAGCTCTGAAGTCCACCAGCTTCTTGATTGTGTCCAATTTTCATGAAACGAAAGGACCTGATTCATGTGTATCCACCTGGTTTTGTCTCAGTTGTGAACAACAGCTCTTGTTTCTGGTGCTTTTCTCATTACGGCCACGCGTGATCCAACAAGCGGTGCAGTAGTGTTAATTATGAAACTCTAGTGTCACTAGTGTATGTATTAACAACAATGACAGTAGCTGTACCCTTCCAGAGTCTTCGCTATGGTTCAGGCACGTTTGAGGTATTTTCATACATCAATTCCCTGCTTCCTCACAATGATCTTGTGGGTGTATTCTTTTTTTTTTTTTAAGATTTTATTTATTTATTTGACAGATAGAGATCATAAGTAGGCAGAGAGACAGGCAGAGAGAGAGGAGGAAGCAGGCTCCCCGCTGAGCAGAGAGCCCAATGCAGGGCTCGATCCCAGAACCCCGAGATCATGACCTGAGTCAAAGGCAGAGGCTTAACCCACTGAGGTACCCAGGCGCCCCTTGCGGGTGTATTCTTTTCCCAATTTTACTGATGAGGAAAGAAAGGCACAAAGATATTAACGAATATGCCCAAGGTTGTTAAATGACTTGCAAAGGAGTAAATGGAGGCCAAGAAGCAGCAAACAAACAACATAAGCAGTCTAGAGTTTTATAGCTATTAACATTAATCAAAAAGCCACTGTTAGTTAGGATATACTAACCCAACCTGAACATGTAAGGGATTAACAGCACGTCAGGGTGTTTCTTGCTAATATTATGGTCCTGGGCAAGGATTCAAGCCAACGGGGTGGCTTCCCTCCATTTAGTCATGTAGACAACCGGGCTCCTTCCATCTTGTGACTCTGCCATCCCCTGGGATCTCACAGTTATCTGCATCCAACCAGACTAATGAGAAAGAACACAGACAAACTTGAATGTAAAGTTTTATGGGCCATGCCTGGAAGTGACAGACATCATTTCCAGTCACACTCCAGACGACTTGTAAATGAGTCTGAGGCCACGCCTCAGTCAAGAGAGGCTGGAATAGGAAGCCCACCCACAGGCCCCACAGAGGAAGAACAGATTTCGGTGGAGACCAGGCATCTCTGCTTCTATCAGGCTCTCCAGCCACTAAATATCCCTTCACACTTTTCCCCCCTGTGAAACCAACTTGCCCTTTTCCACAGAGGGACCACCCAGACTCCCATTCTGTCACCGTATCCAGTCAGAGTCCAGTGTTTGCAGGTGATGCACAGCTCTTTCCATCTGATGGAGACGTGGCTCCCGGTGGTCTGCTGGGACGGTCACCATCTGCCCCATTTACAGAATTGCCCCTTAAACAATGGTAGAACAGGGATGGAATAACCAAAATACCCAAAACCCCTTCAGAAAAGGAAAGAATGGGGGGCACATGGCAATAACGGAATCCTGATAGCAAACACTGGGAAGACCCTCTGGGCTGTCAATGGAAGAAGTTTCTTGAATTGATCCAGACGCTCTTCTCTGGAGGAGAAATTCAGGCTTCCTTCAGTCTTGACTTTGCATCCATTAGTCTTGGCTTTTCCTGGCTCAGGTCTGGGAGCTTCGTCTTGTTCATCCATTGCCCTCCATGACACACATCTCAAGTAGGCCTTTGGGAGCATGTTTTGCTTGGGGACTACACTTTCACAGCCTGCTTCTTGCTTCTACAATTTGGGGGCTCAGTGTTATTTTGTACCTATAAGCATATTCAGTCCAAGTCTGGCATTTCTGTGGAAACACAAGCCTCAAAAACTTACCAGGTTTCTGGTAAATTCCATGGCCCAGTAACCACATCCAAGACCAAAGTATGTCTCCCTTAGACATACTTCTTAAACATACTTTGTCTGCCTCCTTTACCCAATGTCTTTTTCCCCCCTCAAATTAACAATAGCCACCAAGAGGCCATATGAAGCAGTAGGCTCAGATGCAAGCGATCTTATCTTTGACACAGAACTGATTCTCCTGCTTAAACAGAGAAGTAGACACTTGTGGCTCCTTTTTTAATAGTATCTTTTATTTGTGGAATCCAAAAATAATCAGTTTTATAACTCTAAGTCCATCAATACCTGTGTCCTATCAATCTCTGCTTTAAAAAAATAACCAATTCAGCTTTTTTTTTTCTTAGAACACCTTGCTAAATACAGTAACAATTAACATACAATAACATTCTGGTTTTCCCTAGGCTTTCCTTTGAGTGCTATGGACATTATAGGAACTGAGTTTACCTTCCAGGTTTCACAGGTAACAGTTTTGCAAAACTCCAGTCTTGCCACAGGAAAGCATAAATCTTGATCTTTCCAGACTGTTCTGTTTTCTTACCACTTGCCACTGAACAGCTAAGCCAACAGCACAGTTTTGTTTTTGCTTTTTGTTTTTTTAGGTTCTTATAATGACAACACACTCAATAGACTAGGATGCTGTAACAAATAGACTCAAGGATGTAATGATTCAAACTATCAGAATTCTATTTCTTGTTCATATAAAAGGCTGGGCAAATGTGGTGTTAATGAGATGGTTCTATTCCATGTGGCCATTCGAGGATTGACTTTTTTCCACCTTGTGATTCTGCTCTTTACCTGGGGCTTCATAGGGCCATGTATTGAGACAGTGGAAGGTAAAATAGGGAGGAGTGAAGAAAAGGAGCCACCAGGTGGGCTAGAGCCACAAGTGATGTGGATCACTTCTGCTCACACTTCATTACTGCAAAATTAGACCCTAGGCCACACATAATGGTGAGTCTAGCTTTATGCCCAAATAAAAGGTGAACAGATTTTAATGGACTCTAGTAATCTTTACTATAATCACTAAGTTGAAATTTCTTATACCAAATACAGTAGACCCACATAAATGATACTAACTGCCCTAAACACCATATTGAATGAGGTGTCTATTCTGCTATAAATGACATACCTCTATTTCCCAAACTTGCCTGCTCATCAGAAAAACCTACTTGTTGAAAATGCATATTTTTTAGCCCACACCATAGACTTAGTCTGCTATATCAAAGCCACTGAGAGAAAGAGCAAGAAATCTAAATTTCAACAAGCATCCTAAGCATTTCTTACTAGATGGAACCCACGAAACAGCCATTTTACAGTTCAAAATCTTTTGGATATCATAAGGTCATATAGTTCAATCTAAAGTAATTTAGCAAGTTCAGAAAACCTTTCTTTATACTATAAGGTGCCTATAAATCAAGTCAAAAGGGATAGTTCTATGATAAAACATCAACTAGTAAAAAGCAACTTTAAAAATACATATCCACATATATAATTTCTTGACTTGGGAGTTTTTGACAAGGAAAGTTGTGTAAAACAGAAAAGGCCTTTAGAACTTCTCAGAAACAACTAGCAAATTCCTAATTGAGGACCAGAGTGCTATCATCAAAGATCTGCTGTCAAGGCTGGGCGTAGAGAGATCCTGGAAGAAAGAGAATGCACAAGGCTGAGACTCAAAGTATTGAGAGAGGGCTGGGGCAGGGAGAGCAGGGAAGCCTCAGAGCTCAGAACAGAGAGGAGCAGGAAGTGTAAGACAGCAGAAAGGAGGCTAACTAAGCAAATTAGGGTGCCCCAAGCACCAGTTGCTGGGAGAAAAGCCTCGGCCATGACTGACAAAAGCCCACACACCTAAATCTCTCTATTCACGGAGCCTGCTGTCTGGAAAACAAGCATTGGCCTGACCGGGAGACCTTCACTGAGAGAAACTGGAGAATGCCTCCTCTCAGGGGAAGAAGCAAAGGAGTCTCAAAAAACAGGAAGGAGCTGGGTACTCTTGGGATGGTTTTGGTGTAGCTCTGGATGTCTTGGATGCTCTGTACTGTTCCACATCCACCCAGCCCTCCGATTACGAAATGAACATAAACATCTGTTTCCCCTCAGCCAATCCTTCTGTTCTTCATGCTTTGACCTACATTTGGGAGAAACAAAGATCGAAAACCTCTTAAAATGCAGTTACTGAGCGTCCTGAAAGGCTTCTCCTTGGGCTAGAATCTTGTTCCTGAAAGACAGAGCACGTCAGTTCTGGGGGAGGCAGAAATCTCAGAACTGGGACTCAGGTACCCTTACGGGGCAACCAGTTGACAAACAGTCCTGCTAGTGGGGACTGAGCCTTCCTTTGGAGTTTCTCCAGCTGTTTAATACAGATTAGCAAATCAAGCCTCAGAATGCGATTCTGCTTGCCAACAGGGGAGAAACAATGTTCTGTGTGGCCTGAGCAGAACGTAACATAGTGAACAAAATTGCTTCCTGATCCTTTTGCAGGAATAACTACAGCTGATTAGTAAAAATAACAATTTGCAGGGCACCTGGGTGGCTCAGTTATCTAAGCCTCTGACTCTCGATCTCAGCTCAGGTCTTGATCTCAGGGTTGTAAGTTCAAGCCCCATGTTTAAAAAAAATAATAATCAGGGACACCTAGGTGGCTCAGTTGGTTAAGCAGCTGCCTTCCACTCGGGTCATGATCCCAGGGTTCTGGGATCGAGTCCCGCATCGGGCTCCTTGCTCGGCAGGGAGGCTGCTTCTCTCTCTGCCTCTGCCCGCTTGTGCTCACTCTCTCTCTCTCTCTCCCTGACAAATAAATAAATAAAATATTTTTTAAAAAATAATAATTCATTAATACTGTTTAGCTAAATATTTAATATGCGTCAATCCCTGTGTTGCTTTTGCTTACTTCTTTGAGCCCCATAATTTCTCTAGGTGGTAAGTATCTTCATTTCATGGATGAGAAAACTGAAACTCAGAGAAGTCACCTGTCCAACATCACAAGGCTGGGAAGTGGCAGAAAGGATTCAAATCTATCAGCTCAAATGTTATCTCATCAGTGAGGCCAGACCACTCAGATTAAATAAGGCTTCCTTTCAAGACCTATTTATTTCCTCTGTAATTACTGTCTTTTTTTTTAAATTTTTTTTTTAAGATTTTGTTTATTTATTTATTTGACAGACAGAGATCACAAGTAGGCAGAGAGGCAGGCAGAGAGAGAGAGGAGGAAGCAGGCTCCCTGCTGAGCAGAGAGCCCAATGTGGGGCTCGATCCCAGGACCCTGGGATCATGACCTGAGCCGAAGGCAGAGGCTTTAACCCACTGAGCCACCCAGGCGCCCCTGTAATTACTGTCTTATTTATTTAATTGTCCATTTCTTACTTCCCTCTAGAATATACACTTCACAAAGACAAGCTTCTTTCTGTCTTGTTTTCTCTTATGTCCCAAAGCCTGGGAATAAGCCTATGATACAACAGACACTCAGAAATGTCGGATAAATGAGTGAATGAACGAACGAACGAGATCCGAGAGTCTCACAGCCTTAACCACTGCACTTACACTGAAGTTAGCATTCTATGTGAATAGTCAGGATAATTTTCTATGTTGAAATCTGATCCTCCCACATCTCAAAAGGATATATCCTAAGCATCATAAACATACATTCAGAAATACAGTATTGGCTTGGTTTAGAACTTGCAAAACAATTTTATTTTTCTAGGGAAAAAATTCCAAAATATTTTGTTCTAGTCAAATTTCAAACTTACGAGTTCTAAGTGATTTAACCAGGCAGAAGTTGTTTTCCTAATTATATAAAGGAGTTCTGTTTTATCTGTTTTTCGGATGTTATAGAAACAAAAAGAAAAGCTTAATTCCTTAAAGTATGTGCCATAGAAGTTTTCTTCCAGATAGTGAGATTAATTATGAGGAAAAACAGTAAGTTAATAATCTTCTTAATATATAACAGGTGTAAAACTCCTAGGAATTATGAATGATATTTATAAAGCACAAGCATTCATTAGCTAGAAAATGTGCTAATTTTCAGCGGGTATGCTTATAAGAAATGCAGTGAACATGTGCATAAATATTAATAATGAGGCGTTTTATACTTGCCAAAGTAAGAGATATGAGAGGGAAACTGGCTTTTCTTTCTCTTTCTCTCAAGACTCCTTTCTGCTTGTGTTGGATAAGCTTGCATTGTGAGCCCTAAATGCTTCTTCCCTCAACTAAAATGAGTTTCGCATAACATTTGTCATAGTTCAAGCTGGTAGATAAGAGCCTTGAGAATTTTCTATAGTAGGGGCACCTGGGGTGGCTCAGTCATTAGGCATCTGCCTTCAGCTCAGGTCATGATCCCTGGGTCCTGGGATCAAGCCCCACATTGGGAACCCTGCTCAGCAGGGGCTGGGGTGGGGAAGAGAAACCTGCTTCTCCCTCTCCTTACACCCCTCTCTCTGCTTGTGTGCCTGTGATGAGCTCTCTCTCTGTCAAATAAATAATCTTTTTTTTTTTAAAGAATTTTCTATAGTAGACATGTTTTTAACCAAACTTTTCAAAAGAGAGAATGAATGTTAAATCTTAAGTGTCAATATTAGGTACAAACTTTGCTGTGGTGGTTTTATTCTATTCATTCTACTCATTTACCCTCTTACTAATTCTCCATACTAAGTCCTTCCTTCTAGATAAATGGAATCCATCAGGCAGCAGTTCCAAGCTATCTACTCTCACTTGAGCTCAGCAAAAATGCAGAACTCATTATCACCCTCAGAATGATGACTCTTTTTTTTTTTTGAGGATTTTATTTATTTTATTTTATTCATTTATTTGACAGAGAGAGACACAGCTAGTGAGGGAACACAAGCAGGGGGAGTGGGAGAGGGAGTAGCAGGCTTCCCACCAAGTAGAGAGCCCGATGTGGGGCTTGATCCCAGGACCCTGGCATCATGACCCAAGCCTGAGCCACCCAGGCGTGCCCAGAATGATGAACCTTAATGTATTTGAAGACAGAAAATTTCCTCCTTGTCTTCAGACAATACACCCAGATCTTTCCAACTTCCTTCATAGATATCTGACCTTGTATTTCCCCATTGTTTAATGGATGGCTTCTCACAAATTCAGTTTCAGTCAATCGTGAACAGCTTGCTGTTCAAACCAATAGCTGGCACACAGCGTTTATAATGGTTTGGTAGGAATGGGCACCTCGTCAAAATGGTTAGGTACAATCATTAACAGGATGTAAAAATCTAAACAAAATAATCTTTTCAAGCACTTCTGTCTTTTGTTTTCTTTTTTGCTTGTTATTTAAGTTAGGTCAGTCTGACTAGTGTACAGGACTGAAGTTGCCAATAGAAGAGTACCACATTTCTCCCCCAGCATTTTAATACGTCTCTATTAAGTTGTTCCCAGGTTTATCCACATTACAAGATCATGTTAAGGCTTTCAAAACATGGGATTTCCTCAAATCGCAGAATAAATCTTGGGTCCGTAGGTTAACACATTTTTTGGTATTCTAGGAGACATCTTCATCCCTGTGGATCACTGTGTTTTATAATACTGAATATCCAATCATTGTAACAGATAGGCTTGTCTGACTAGGATTTAGTATGCAGTAGACTACAAATCATCCTGAATGACTTTAATGCTTCATTCACTTTCTACCCATTAACATATTAAAAGTTTATTTAGCCAGACATCCTTTGGCAACCTCACCAATTACCACAGGTTGAATTCCCATCAGTTTCCCAAGAGACATCTTATTCCAGGAGAGTCTAGAACTCAGATTTTTCTGGATATAAGAATAATCTTGGGCTCCAACCTATGAGAGTTCTAGAGTATCTACAAGATCATGAGTTGTAATTCTAGAGTATCTACAAGATCATGGACCCTACTACATCATCAACTAACCTTAAGTATAGTAATTTACACAGAAAAGAAATTACTTCACAGCACACCTAGTTTGATACATGTGTCCTCAAATGATTTCCAAACTTTGCAGTTACAGCTTATAGTGATGGGGAAGGAATGGATATGGGTCAGAAATATAGATGAACAGAACTTTCAAAGCATCCACAGAACATTCAGGAAAACATGTTTTATTTGCCTTGATTGTCACAAGGAGCTAGGAAACCCACACACACAGATTTCCTTTCTGATTATGTCACTGCCTCAGCCTCCCCATCTTTCACTACCTCGTGAACAGTTTAGAAGTCTGTTACCTGTGAAGTGAGGAAAATCATTTCTATTCTACTGACAGAGACAGAGACACTTACCTCTGATTTTATAGCCAATGTCTGGTTATTCCCACAAACCCTGCAATTAACTCAGAGCCCAGAGAAAAAGCACCAAGTAAAGCATTTTTAGGGTGAGAAGGATCAGCTCACAGAATGATCTATTTGTCCATTAAAAGTTGTTGCCATTTTTTCTATTTATTTGTAAATGGACACCAACAACCTTTAAACAAAGTATCTAAAAATGGAGACTTCAGAGGATTTAATGCACATTTTTTTTCTTTTCATGGTTCTTAAAAATCAATAATCTGCCATCAAAAGATATATGGCATACTCAAGAAAGAGCCTCATAAAGATTGTTTTTGTTCTTATTTAGTCTTCCCATGTTCTCCTACTTCTTTTTCTTAAAGGATGCCAAACTTTCTGCAGTGTAGGCATTAAGAGTTTCCCTCCCCCTCTGCGGTACCTTCATCTATGAATTCAACATGAAAGGGGATATACATCTTTTAAGAGAAAGGCTGCGTGATATATTAACTTGACGAGCAGCCTCTGATCTGCCAAATTTCATGCTAATACTATTTAAATTTTGTCCTTTATTATGGGAAAAAAATACTTGAGAAATATTTTAATGGTATATGTGGGAATCATAGAAATTCAGTTATGGAAATGATATTGTCATGTAAAAGAAGTCAAGAAGCACTGCGTATCTCCGCAGTGTTAAGTTAATCAGCAATTCAGAAGGAATAATGCAAGTTTGCCCCTGAGCAATGTCTATCCAATCTATAGGAGAAAAACTGAGTAAAACTTTTCTCCATAATTCTTCAAGGACAGGGCTTTTTTAGCCCCAAACTCCCTGGTCTTTTTCTACTAAGACCCACTAGGATCCTTTCCTCAGTACACAGGGTGATCCTCCTCTATTACTCCCCAAGTTTTGGCTCTTTTCTCATTTTTTAAGAGGGGTCCTGGGAGAGGGGCATAAGGAGAGGGAGGGAGAGAATCTTAAGCAGGCTCCACACCCAGCACAGAGCCCAACACAGGCTTGATCTCACAACCCTAAGATTATGACCTGAGTTCATTGAAATCAAGACCTGGACGCCCAGCCAGTGGAGACTGCCAGGCGCCCCATCTGCTCTTTCCTCGTTTTAACATTAAGTCTCAGATACGTAAAGTTTCTTGTGTGCTAAGGATGAAGACAAGCCCAGGAATGCCTGGTCCCTAGAATCACTGACTGGGTAACCCCATCTCCCTCCCCAGGGAAGTTGCTGTTTGAAAGCAGGGGACACCTGGAGTTTTGCTGTACTAAGTCAGAGCAAGCACGTCACGTGTGAGCCACAGTTCTTAGAAAACATCCCAGTGTTGTCCGAATTACAAAAGACTGCCAGACTCCATCCTCCTTCACACACACTGTTGCTCAATGACCAAAGACACAGAAATTAAAAAGGCAGAATTGGAATTTTTTATTAAAGAATCTGGTATTACGCCTATCTCGAATATCTTTATTATCATGCTCGGTCCCTTGAGGCAATAAAATCCCCCAAGCTTTCCTCTTCCTTCTCTGCTCTTTCTGGGTGGTATGAATACCCCCCTTAAAATAACTGCTTTTCTCCCCTCTGCCAGGGTGGTCCTCTTACTAAGGCAAAAGGCTCCTCCCCCATCATACATGGGCTTATAGTAGGCACTGGATTATAAATGCTGATTGTATTTCCAACACCAAAGAAAGGATGTGGCACTTTTTCTGGGATCAGGAACACAGTGGGTGCCCTGGTGATGAAAAGTGCATCATACAAAGACGACCATAAAATGAGGGATTTAGACTAGAAAGGTTTAAATATGACATTGCTGTGCCATTTCCAAAGTGGTTTTATCATCTCCCCCTTCAAAGAATCTGAGACGATTTCAGTGTGAATGGATCCACTTCAAAATGGGAGCAGCCCTGTATTGTGTTGGGTCTGAATGCAAGAGAACAAAGTCAAGGAACACCACTTCAAAATGGGTTTTACTTCTTGTTCTCCTCACCTCCGTGTATCTGGAGAACAAAAGGGAGCTAAGGAGGAGAGAAGGAAGGACACAGAGGGACCCCTAATGCTCTAAACTCACTTATCATTGTTGATGACAAGTACCAAGAATGAGTAATAGTAGAATTTGGGGCTTGTGGGCAGATGAATGGACCTTAAGTTTGTTACTCATGGAATTCAAAGCTGAAAGCCGCTTGTGAAGATGTTGGGGTCACTTCCTCCAAGTGTTACCCACACTGCTGTGTATAGTGGAAAAGGAGGAAATTATGCTCAACCGTAGAGACTACTGCTAGAGTAGAACCTATTAGTCTAAGAAAGAGCCCCTGTGGCTCTGCCTATCTGTCCCTAGGTCCCCAGGCATGTCTCTGCAATGAATTCCCAGCATTGACAGAAGCTCTTCCTTCAAGTTACGGATTTTGGGGGAGGGGTTGGGGGGGGTCTCATTTTCATCTATGCTCTATATTTATGCATGACGTTTTTATCAGTTGGCCTACTCTACCATCATCCTAGGTCATCCATAGAGGTGCACAGGGGAGGGAGCATATCTAGTGAGTTGATTATTGCTCATAGGCCTCATTCTGTCATCCACAGGTCCGTGCTTTCCTCACTGGGAGGTTACTATCTGCAGAGTTTCATGAGAAAGTTGTGAAATAGTCAGAGACTAACTTTCATGCCAATTTTATCAGCTCAAGGCTGGAAGCAATGTTTTCAATATGAGCATTCCAACCTTGAATTTCATGGACATCTCTGGAAGACTGAAATACAAGTGCACTCCAACTCAGTGTTGATCCTGAATGTGTGTGTGTGTGTGTGTGTGTGTGTGTGTGTGTGATAGAGACAAACAGAAACAAAGATAGAGAAGCCCTAACTCTCTTGGTAGAAAAAAGAAGGAAGGAAATATATGAACATATTCTTCAGGTACCCATTACACAGCTCTGCTTTTCCAGATTGGGTTTCAATATTATCCCTATAGGATAACTTCAACATGTCTGTTTGTTTTTAAAAGATGGTATTAGGGGCACCTGGGTGGCTCAGATAGTTAAGCATCTGCCTTTGTCTCAGGTCATGATCCCAGAGCCCTGGGACTGAGCCACATATCGGGCTCCCTCTCTCTCCCTCTGCCTGCCACTCTCCCTGCTTTCTCTCACTCCCTGTCAAATAAATAAATAAAATCTTTAACAAAAAAAGAAAAGATGGTATTATCCTTAAAAGCTCCTTAGAAATGTCTATAGTCACCTTTCATCATACAATTTCACTCCACCATGAGAGCCTCTAAAAATATCTTGAGTAAATTTATTACCACCATAACTCTCTCTAACATGTAATTTTGCATTGAAACCAAGTATCCATGAAGTAACCTGTCTTCTTGATAATACAGTGTAGTAGGGGTTCCCAAGCACCTAATCTATATTAACTAAACATTCCCAAGAAATCACAAATTGTATAATGTCCATGAAAGCATTTTGTATGCTGGAAAATACTATCAAATGTTATTATTTTCTACTAGCAATAAATCACCTTATTTATTAAGTGCTCCACAAGTGTAGAATGACATAAGATATAATTAGCCAGAAAGTACACTGAAAGCATAAAAGCACATACATCCTCTTTCTCTAGGACTGCATCTCTAAGAACGCATTTAATCCTGATTTGTCCCTTCACACATTTGTTCACAATGTGGATGTGTGAATGCCCGTAAGAGGGCTCAGAACTGGTGGTATTGCTTCCTATACTGTAACTTGTACATACAGCCCACTTGTTGCCCCTAGGGGTAGAAAAGCCTCAGAACTGTGGGCATTATCTCAGCAGCAGGTGTAAGGTGGGGCCAGGAGAGGGTCTCCACGGCCTAGATCACCCAGCTCTGGCACCAGAAGAATCGTTTCTAATCAGGAATGTAAATCCATTTTTACAATCTTAAAAAGACTCACAGTAAGAACATTTGGATATTAAAACACTCTATTCTACAGACATAATTTTAATTGTACTGTTTACTGTTGATAATTTACCTCAAAAAATCTATTGCCTAGTGAAAAATCCAGGCCTACTCTACCGAAATCACAGAACAGTTAATAAGTGCAATTAGTCCCTACTCAGATGGTTCCAAAAGTTAGCTGTTTGGAAGACTGTATTTGTCTCCTTCTTGATTTCCCTAGCGTTCTCTGACTCCTAAAGACAATTTTGCAAATTTCCTTTCCCCTTACCTCCACCCTGGAGGCCTCTTGCTAACTCTCAGACTTGTTCTTCAGACCCTCACAATTTGGGAAGTGATTGAGGTTAATCTTCAAGGAAAAGCATTTTCCCTAATTGCACCCAACTGTCACTTAAACAATCCTTATCAGTTAAACATCTATAATTTATACATTTTTAAGATACAATTGGGAGTTGATAGGGGAGAAAACTTTGCCCTTGGAGCAATATAAATTGCCTCAAGCTTTCCATGAGACAGCTGTATTTGCTACCAAAGAAAAGAAGATTTAAAAAGTAACTTAAAATAATCTCATCCATATTTTCATAAATAATGAAACCTTTCACTTCTCAATTTCAACTCTAAAATGCCTATTGAGAGCTTGTGAAAATCAATTTAATACTTGTATATTTACATCTGTAAAAATTTTCTGTTTCCCTATCAGGGCTTCTGATATGACCATGATTTCAGTTTTCTCTTCCTGAAAATCATCCAAAAGAAAAATGGAAAACAAAAACATAAGCTGTTTCCAGTAAAACTAGGACATAAATTCCAAAATACTTTTAAAAGGATGACCAGGACAACAGAACTCACTGAAGAAACAAAGGAAGGAAGTAGAAAGAAGCTGAGGAGACACAGTCCAGTGGTAACAAGTCCCAAAACTGCAAACAAAAATATACTTTTTAAGCTGAGGGACACACTAGAAAAGAAAAAAACTACATCCCATGTATATAAAGAAGTGCAAAAAAGAGAGTAATTGGAGGGTTTTACAAGCCTCCGTAGATGTGGTTCAGATCCCAGAAGCTAAGGATCTCATGAAGAATCATACAGATAAAGACATGTTCAAGAGGGATTTATTCCAAGTATTTAAGGATAGTTCAAAATTAGAAAGTCTATTCATAAAATTCATCAGGGACGCTGAGTGACCTAGTCAGTTAAACATCTGCCTTTGGCTCAGGTCATGATCCCAGGATCTTGGGACTAAGTTCCAGATCAGGTCCTTGCTCAGTGAGGAGCCTACTTCTCCCTCTGCCTGCCGTTCCCCATTTGTGTGCGTGCACTCTCTCTCTCCCCCGGCCCCCGACATATAAATAAATGAAATCTTAAAAAAAAAAAAAACCATAAAATTCATCGCATCAATAGGTCTAGGGAGAAAATTAGTATGGTCATCTTCATGGAGATTGACAAAGCATTATAAAAATTAATAACAAAAATTGATTTAATAACAACAGCAAAATAAGGAATTGATGGTATGATAACCTCCAAAGATAACCATTGTCAATTCCTCCCCTTCTTCTATAAATATGTCCCTCCACCATCATGAGGCAGAGTGTGTGTGGCACAGAGAAGTTGACCAGTTCCATAATCCAGTGAATCCAACCATCTTGCTGGGTGACATTAACAGCTAGTCAAATCAAAATTACTTTCTTAGGGGCACCTGGGTGGCTCAGTCAGTTGAGTGTTAGACTCTTGATTTCAGCTCAGGTCATAATCTCAGTGTCTTGGGATCAGGTCCCAAGTTGGGCTCCATGCTCCGCACAGAGTCTACTGAGGATTCTCTCTCTCTCCCTCTGCCCTGTCCCCCACTCATGCACTCTCTCTCAAAATAAAATTAAAAAATAAGATACTTTTTTAAAAATTACTTTCTTTATAACATGACATGCTCGAACTATCTTCTTTTAAAAATTACTTTCTTTATAACATGACATGCTCGAACTATCTTCTTTTTGGTTATGTGGGCAAAGAACTAGCTATGTTTCTGCAAAATGTAACATATCATTATGTTGCATAGCCATGTTAGGAATGGATGCATATACATACAGAATGGTCAAGAAGATGTGTTTTCAGGATGCCTGGCTGGCTCGGGCAGTGGAGCACACGACTCAGTCTCAGGGTTGTGCCCCACATTGGGTGTAGAGGTTACTTAAAAATAAATTCTTTTAGGGATGCCGGGGTGGCTTGGTCAGTTGAGCCACTGCCTTTGGCTCGGGGTCATGATCCCAGGGTCCTGGAATTGAGTCCTGCATCGGGCTCCTTGCTCGGCGGGGAGCCTGCTTCTCTCTAAGCCTCTGCCTGCTTGTGCGCTCACTCGCTCTTTCTCTCTCTCTCTCTGACAAATAAATAAATAAAGTCTTTTTTTAAAAATAAATAAAAATTAAAAAAATAAATTCTTTTAAAAACAAAAGAAGATGTGCTTTCGATCAAACGTACCTAAATTAGACACATAGCTCTATCATTCTGTGGTCATTTTGGTTTTGGCCAAGTTATTTAACTCTATAATCTATAGTTTCTTTATGTGTCAAACAAAGATATAATGGGACTTACTTCATGTGGGACATATGAAGATTAACTGAGCCAATGTGTCAGTATATTTACCAGTGGTGAATAAATGCTATTGTTGTTTTTGTTGATGTGGGAGAGATATGTGTCCCAATTTCTTTGTTTTTCCATAACAGCTGACCTCACAGACTGGATTTTCCCTGACTATGGTCAGTTTCCAACATTTAGGAAAGAGTAAATAACACAAAGTCTCCATAGACTAACTCAATATACTCTGATTTGTTCATAAGACATTGAAATGAGGACAGGATTTATGAAGTCACGTATATGAAGATCTCTTTATAAAGAGAACAGACTCATGGTCCTTGAGTGCCTAGGATACTGCGATGCCTGAGGCAGTGGATCCCATGAAACATCTTTCTGGGGTCCCTCCAAAAACTGCATTTTATTTTCCTTGATAAATCCTCCCCCATACTGTGGTCTCATCAAATCATCTTCAACCAGAGAATCGTAAGTGACAGCCTCAAGTAAATTCCTACATTCTGCAGCATTCACACATACCTTCCTCCCAGAACTTCTGATACCTGAAAAGGTTAATTTTCACAAGTGCTTGTTAAATTTAAATTCAAGATGGGAAAAGCCATCTCACCTTCCCAAAACTAAACTTGGCTGATACAATAATCTCAAGGGAGATTTAGACAACAGCACAAGGGAGAAATGTAAATTAGAGTACCTGGGGAGTGGGAAAGAAAGAAAATAAAGACAAGCTATTTCTCAGAACCACTTGACTCAAGTTTGCTAGAATATAGAGCTGACAGCTGATGCATAGTTGACCCCCGTGGGGTCTTCGTGGCACAGTCCACATCCAAACAATAAACCAGAGTTGGTTTAACATTGAATCAGATTATCATGTTTTTCACAAAACATTGAGAAGAAATAATAAATAAAATGTGATTTCTGTAATCATAATAATTATATAAATGCCTGTATTTTTCAAGTAGTGAGTCTTATCCATTTGGCTGAGTGATTAAACAGGAATCACCCTGACCCACCTTCACAATGAAGCTTTCTCCCAAAGCCATCTAAGGATGGGGAAATTGGGAGATTCTTAGTCCTACCATCTCTTAAGAAAGACATATTTTTATGTATGTTTTCTTTTTTCTTGTTTGTTGCAATATTTATTCCATAGTCCTCTACTGAAGTTTTACACTTCTGTGATACACTATGCCCATTGTGCTTATTTTAAAAAATTTAGATAGTATCTTTGGTTGCTATTATTTTCTCTTTTAATTGAAGTGTAGCCAACACAGAGTATCACATTACTGTCAGGTGTACACCATAATGATCTGAGAAATCCATATAGTATGTCGTGCCCACCACAAGCGTAGCTACCGTCTGCCACCATACACTATTACACACCATTGACTATGTTCCTTATGCTGTACCTTTTATCCCTGTGACCTATTCATTGCATAACTAGAAGCCTGTACCTCCCACTTTTTGTTTGTTCACTTGTTTTGTTTATGAGATTCCACACACAGGTGAAATCATATTACATTTGTCTTTCTCTGTTTGACTTATTTCACCAAGTATTATACCCTCTAAGTCCATCCATGTTGTCACAAATGGAAAGATACTATTTGTTATGACTGAGTAATACTCCTTGTGTATGTGTGTGTGTGTGTGTGTGTGTGTATGCTACAACCTCTTTATCCATTCCTCTAATGTGTTTTCCTAAAGCTTCAAAATGTGAGGCCAATAGCCAAAGGATAGGTGAGCTATTCCAAGTCGAGGAAAATGTAAAGATCATGAAAAGCGGCATATAAAAAAGAAATGAAAAATTTACCCGGAGATTTTAAAAAATAGGGTGCTTCATCTTCTCCAACAGTAATTAAGAGCATGGCTTTGGAGCTCAAAGTGAGATACAAAATAGGTAACCTCTTGCCCAATCTTTAATTTCTTTCCCTGTAAAAAAGTGAAATACTACCTCATAAATATGTTGTAAGGAATAGATGAGCTATGTACATAAAGCATCTAACAAGCGTTTAATGCATGGAAACATTATTATGTATTTTAATGATAATTTAGAAGTAGCATCATTACTGAAAAAAAAATTTTTTTTGGTCTCTATCTGGCCTCTTACAGAGCTCTGAACAACTAACTATCCCTTGTCTGGACTCTACAATCTGAACTCAGATTCTCAAAGGATTTCTCCATTTCTTAGTCCCCTCCCAATTCCCTGGCTCTAATGGTGAGCAAAACTGAAGGTCATAGCCAATCACGAAAGATAACATACTGTAGGATTTTGTTTTACGGAGTGCCCAGCAAAGGCACATCCATAGGGACAGAAAGTAAATTAGTGGTTTCCAGGGACTGGAGAAATGAGTGAATGGGGAGTGACTGCTAACGGATACAAGGTTTCTTTCGGGAGTGATGAAAATCATTCAAATTGATTGTGGTGATAGCTGCACAACTGTGATTATACTGAAAAAACCACAGAACTATACACTTTGAATGGATAAATTATGTGGTATGTGAATGATATCTCAATTTTAAAAGCTGTAAAAATAATCAGGACTGGGAAAAAAAGTGAAGATCTCTTTGCTTATAAAAGTTTAACAGAAACTGTATAGTAGCTAAAGACTAAAATAACATGAGGGACATTTTCATTTCTAACTCTTATTAAAAATTTATCAAAGTTCTCAGTTACTAAATGCATATGTAGAGTCCTATCTAATAACTACAGTAACAACCGACTACTAGGCCAAATTACTCTTCAATCTGTCCTCATCTCTGTTCCTCCTGTCACTGATTTATTCATTGTCTTTTCCGGGGATTATTATAAAAGCTTCTTAATCAGTTCTTTCTTTCCTCCTTCAGTTCATTCTCTGCCACCATCAGAAAGGTTTAAAAAAGAAAATCCAAATACATCAATTTTCTACTCAAGATCCTTCACTGGCCCCCAACCATTTCTAGAATAGAGTTGTCTATTCTTCATTGTCCATGCTCTGACCACTTTTCAACCACATCCCCCACCACCACTCTATGGGAACCCTGACATTGGACCAACGGAACTACTCTTCCTCCCATGTTTGTACCAGCCACCTGGTATGTTCAACCATCCTTGTCTTCTGGAAAACTCCTGTACAGCCTTTAAGACACAGCTTAAACTTTACCTCCTCCTTATAATCTTTTATTTCTCCAGTTCTAGGAATCACTAGATGATTCCTACTCTATGATTCCTTCATTCATCTACTTATTTTAAAAATATATATTTTTTGAGTTTCTGCTGTGGGTCAAGCACATAGCACCTTGTATGTCCCTTTATTATACCAAGTCTCGTACAGCTATAACTTAGTACATTTCTGCCTCCTCCCCGTAGACTGGGATCCCTCAAGGAGAGGAATCATGTTCTTTTTTTCATCTCGCATTCCTGCCTCAAGTATAACACCTGGTACATTGTAAGTGCTAAATAATTCTGTCAGTAAATGAGAAAAGGGAACTAAAGAGGTTATTTGAACATTGCCAACATTTCTTACGAACCCCCCTTTCACGTCAATATAAAATACCTGATTCCAAAGAGATAGACTTTATTTGTATTAGTAACAGTACTGCTGTTTTCTGGCTGTTCAGATCTAAACAATATAGATATGCAGTGCATATACACACTTATAATTATATATACTTCCATATGTGAAGAGACTAAATAAACCACAAAAAGAAGATGGTTTTTCTCACATCTCACTTTTCACATGTATCTTTTCTTAAAAACATATATAAACTTGTACATGTGGAAGGAAATGTGAAGTCTCCTGTGCCCACAGTTCCCAAGCCACACTGTTACACAAACAACTTCGTTTTCTCTAATGGCAATTTCTCCTGTGAGCTGCAAACCGCCATTCCCCGCCATTTGCTAAACATATCCACTGAAGAAAGCTGGCCCGCTAAAGAAATCATTTCCCTCTCTTTTGACTTTAGAATATTTAAAAACCAGTAAACTTAGAAACATTGTGATCCCAAAATACTATTTTGTTTCCTGCCAAATTTACTCTAATCTAAATCTCCCGAGGCTTCTATACTAAGATAAGAGTTTTTTGGTAACTCTCGTTTACCAATACATTAAACTAAGTTCTTGGACTGCTGTTTTTGTGATTCTAAATGATCAGAAGGGATATCAAAACTATTAGTAGTTTCAAATATGATACATTCCATAGGCAAACTGGTCTGGATTCTTCAAAATAAAGAAAGAAAGAAAGAAAAGCAATGTAGGGAGGGAAAAAGGAGAGACTGCTCTTGATTAAACTGTGTTTTAACCTGATTGGAACCTGACTTCAAAAAAAGAAAAAAAAAAAGCTACTGAAGATATGTTGTGGGCAACGAAGGACATTTTAATATGTAATAATTTAGATTAGTTATGAAACTAATGTTAATTTTCTTACATACAATAACAGAATTGTGATTTGGGAGGAGATGTCCTTATTTTTGCTAAAGTGCTTATGAGTCAAATGTCACCCATATGTCTGCAATTCAGGGGGTTCAGGGAGAAAACCTGCATGCATCATAAACATGGAGATAGCATACACAGTAAAACGCTCACATTATTGAATCTAGGCCGGGAGGGAGAGTGTGTTCTTATCATTCTTTCAACTTTTCTGTATGTTTCCAAATTTTCAAAACAAAAAATCAGGATAAAATCCACTTTGAAGAAAGTTGTTTTTGTTTTTTTTAATCATAGTTGTGCCCTGCACTGCCACATACATTTTTTTCAAATTGAGATAGTAAGTTCAGTTAAACATAAGTCTGAGGTGCCTGGATGGCTGAGTCATTAAGAAGTCTGCCTTTGGCTCAGATCATGATCTCAGAGTCCTGGGATCAAGCCCTGCATTGAGCCCCAAATCGAGCCCCACACAGGGTTCCCTGCTTGGTGGGAAGCCTGCTTCTCCCTCTCCAACTCCCCCTGCTTGTGTTCCCTGTCTCACTGAGTCTCTCTCTGTCAAATAAATAAAATCTTTAAAAAAAATAAAAAATAAATATAAGTCTGCTGTTGGAACTGATACAGAGATGGCAGCGCCTGTTTCTGATTAACTCTGGAATTGTATTTAAATCAGAAGATTCAATTAATTAATCCTACTCTAGAACCTCCCAAAAGACCTGGAGTTAGCATTATTTTCTCCCAGAGAGGAAATGTCAAAATGCAAATTCATTACTTTTTTTAACAAATAATTTTTTTGCTTGGATAGACATTTCCCAGGGAAAAAAAATGTCATGTGGGACACATGGAAGAAATTCTCCTTTATAAATACATTTCATTATTTCAACGTTCTGAAAGCTAAAAGCAGTTCTCACAAAGACTTTAAGTTGTTTCTGCATTTTTCTACATATATCACATCTCCCCTTCTACCTCCAATCTCCTTACCCTGGCTCCAGAAAGACTCTTAAATGGCTAGCAAGTTCCAAGAAAGGCTGAAGGCTCTAGGAGAGTCTACAGGGGTCGTCAATCACTTGGCATGGTCCCTTTGATTTGAACAAAGTCTCGTCAACAAAACCTGCTATGTGAACCAAGATGGTAAATGATCCAACTAAATACCTTTTGGGATATTCTTTCCAATGTCTGTATGTGGCACGGAATGTTCTCTCGGGGCCAAGAAGCATTGAAGGTTCCAGAATTCTCTCTTTTTACAAAGAATTTTGAAACACACACACACTATGGGAAACGTTATGTCAACCGATCCCGAGCTGACAAAAGAGGATATTTTACGAGATATAATTTGCCTATAGAAATAAGAGAAAAGAGCAAGAGAAAAAAATCAGTTTCTCAAATGTTAAAAAAAAGCTTGATGCTAGCAGGAAATAAAATGACATAGCCTAGAAAGTATGATTTGACAAAACATTAACCAGCTCAATTTATCCCATGAGAAAAAACCTTCAAACATAAAAAGATAATTGTCTTTCATTTCCAAGTGCTCTACACGGCACTTGAAACAGTATGAATACTTCAGTACCACTCCCTGGTATTCAATATCAGTCAGATCAATACCAATCCCTGGAAAATTTAATTTTAAATATTAAAATACATCTGCTCTTGGTGGTCAGTATGATTTCTGAAATGCTCCTGGTCTCCCTTAGGCCAACAGCAGGAGAGTGGTGTGGGACACAGCATTCTATTAGCTATTAGTCAAAAACTCCAATAACATTCTTGTTAGGTTTCCGTTTAATCATGGCTTCAGGGACGCCTGGGTGGCTCAGTTGGTTAAGCCGCTGTCTTCGGCTCAGGTCATGAATCCAGGGTCCTGGGATCGGGTCCCACATCGGGCTCCTTGCTCAGGGGGAGCCTACTTCTCCGTCTGCCTCTACCTGCCACTCTGTCTGCCTGTGCTCACTCTGACAAATAAATAAATAAAATCTTAAAAAATAAATAAATAAATAATCATGGCTTCAAAGGGTAATTTCTTGTTCAGTTTTCCAAATAGTATCTAAATGTAGAGGAAAAAAAAGAGCTAGAATTGAGAAATGCTGATGAAAATTTAGGTACTCATTTTTTAAGTCAGATTTTCTCATGAAATTCGACTGTATTTGAAGGTGAGGCTGAATTAATTGATGTGTATCATCGGACCATCTCCATCACACCTGGTCTTGTTAGCTCAGCACAGTGAGATCAAGGGATCTCTTATGTGCTTGTCATTCTGTAGTAAGTACAACTTGGGCGTCAGAGGCATTCTCCTTGCCACGTGAACCTGGCTTTGCCCTGATGCCAAGCACTGGCGAGATTCAGACCACATTCAACACACTTTAGACTTCCTATAATGGGTTCTCCTCTTGGCCTTGGTTGCCACCAGCAGATCATGGCCTAACTTAGCAAATCTTTCATGGAAAAATTTTTTTCTTGGTAACTCCTAAGTGAGAGATGGGGAATGGGGGATGGAGATGGGTGGGTATAGAGTTCAGGTATATTCAGAAAGCTGAAGTCAGATTCATCTTAGAGGTATTAAAGGTAACTCCTATACTTTGCTTGCTTGTGTCTTTGTTTCACTCAGGTCTAGTTCAGACTAGGTCGTGTTTAGGAAGTTATACAATTGGTTAAATTAGTTAAAGCAGGGCACCTGGGTGGCTCAGTTGGTTAAAGCCTCTGCATTCGGCTCAGGTCGTGATCCTGGGGTTCTGGGATCGAGCGCTGCATCGGGCTCTCTGCTCGGCAGGGAGCCTGCTTGTCTTCCTTTCTCTCTCTGCCTCTCGGCCTACTTGTGATCTCTGTCTAATAAATAAATAAAATCTTCAAAAAAAAAATTAGTTAAAGCAACAGACATCATCACCATGGTGGTTAAAGTTAGCTTTCCAAAAATCAGGGTCGGGGAAAGTCTCAAGCTGTGTACTTATAGTCATGCTTAGGACAATAACACAGTCAGCATGGAATTGATGGCACGCCATTCATGCTTCAGGAACCATGAAGAGAACTTTCGTATTTATCAGTACATCTTCATGGTGATCCTGGGAGGCAACTGTGATTTCTCCATTTCTGGAGATGAGAACAATGCAAGACAATTAAGAAATGTGCCCAGTTGTATCATCTATGAGCCAGTAAGCAGAGCTGACATCCTATACCCATGCTCATAATGGTAAAACCACACTGCCTTATCACACCCTAGGCTAGGTGCTGGGTGCTGCAAACCCATACTGTGACCTTTCTACGTCATTAAATACTGCTAAACATAGCTTATTTGAATGAACAATAAATCTTTTTTTTTTACAATAAATCATTTTAAAGTGGAAACTGAAATGAGAGTTCATCCAACAAATTTGACCCTTATTACCAGGGAGACTTCAGGTGGGCCTCATAGACCCGTTGTGGTCCTGCGTCATTCTAGAACATCAGAAGTCAGCAGTTCAAATAATTTTACTGATATCTTTGGGAAATTAAAATGGCCTCAAGTTGTTTCTGAAAGTTGCTTTGCCCAGAACCACTCATTTAGTTGTCAGACCCTGACATGACTGACCGACTGCCCCTGTCAGGAGTTTCTTCTGCATTTCAGGGGTTAAGAGAGTCAGGTCAGCATGCCTGGGCTGTAATTCTGTGATGGTTACAGCTATCTACTTGTAGGACAAAATTACATGAAAGCCGACTTCTCTCAAGATGAGCAGAGGAAGAGAAACAGAAGGTTCTTCACCAATCCATGTGTTACACTTTCTGGACTTAAGAGCGGTGGAAAGGGTCATCATGCAAGTCAATTCCAGGATAAAGACCAGAGATGAAATTCTGAAAAACTGAAATAGAAACCTTTGTGGCTATCTGAATCCCACTACTTCTAATCCTCAGGGGCAATGGCCCTCACCTGCACTGCCTTTATAAATTGTCATGGCCTTTTATATTTTATTCTGTACATTAAATACTCTGAGAATATGGTGGAGCGATAAGTTGAATAATTTATATTATCAAAAATAAGGCTCATGACAAAACCCTAAAGGAGTTGGATTTGGTTCACAGAAAAAAGCAAAGGCTGGGAGGTGACTCATGATCAAACAAAAACATAAAAAGTCTTAATAAGAGAATATACTTTCTTTCTGGAATAGTCTAAGTTTCCTTGTGTTTAAAAGATAGAGAGTAAAGATCCTATTCTTTTCTAATGTAATTATTTATTACTGTCATCAAAACCATTAAGTACTTTTTGGCATGAAATATTACTCTACTAGTTGTTACATGGAGCAGTTTGGACAGAAATCTTCCCCATTCCTTTAGGAATTATAGCTTAATTCCTCCAAAGCCTGTTACAGCAACAATATAAAATATTTGCAGGTTGATTGATCTCAGAGGAAAAAAAAAAGATATGGCTAAAGATGTGGAAAGCTTTAGGCAGGAGAAGAGAAATCGTGAGTAAATAGAAAGATACTGGAATATTTACATTGAATACATGACAAAAGCAGTAAGGGAGGGAAGGAGATGATGGATGCCCAGCTCAAAATGTCAAGAAAAACAACCAAGCCCACAAACTATAGGACCACCTTATAATCTTGTTATTAAGTCTCACAGTGAACACTGTGTAAATACCTACTGACTTTACAGAATAAGTAAGAACATAATGAAATCAAGTTATATAAGGGTTTTCATGAAATTAGATTTTTGAAAGAAAATTATCCAACATACTTAAAGTAAGTAAGATATTTAAGGGGTGCCTGGCTGGCTCAGTTGGAAGGGCATGTGACTCTTGATTTCCCAGCTCTAAGCTCGAGCCCCAAGTTGGGGGCAGAGTTTACTTAAAAACACACAAGCAAAGCAAAACAAAACAAAACAAAAACAAAAAAATCCCCACAGATCATCAAAGACATTTAAAACAGGATTCCAATGTATTTGCTTTCCCATTTGTGAAAGCTTTTGATTTCAAATTCAACACATGGCAAGTCTTCCGTCAATATTTCACTTGCTTTCTTCCCAGAGCAGTCATGAGAAGTAATGATTAATATAAATTCCAGATATCAGAGACTGCACAGCAAAAGTTCCTTTGCAGTTATTATCAGTTCCCTAGAGTGGCTCGCAAATACTACCCAGGGGACAGCTCTTGGATCTTGGAAGGCTGCACCATACACGCATTCATTCCGTAGTCATTGGAGGTCTGCATTTTTTTAAAAAGTGTTAATTTTAAACAGCAAGTCAAAAATGCAACGCCATCCTAATAGTATCGATCATCCATCCTCCAAGCTCTCCGGGAACACAGGGACTAAAATCATGTTTGTATCCTCCCAAGTCTTTCATACAGCCATAATCACTAGCGAGAAAGAGGAAGAGAGGAAGAGATTTCTAGCCCCATCACCAACTTGTAGGCTTTATTTTTATATTTTAAACAAATACTTATTCCCCTTGTCTCTGGGCACACATTCAGAGGAATGACTTGCCAGTAGCTTTTGGTGACTTCAAGGGAAGGTTTAGGATTTATTGACGTAAAGAAAAGCAAGTACAAGCAAAAGACACTCACATTAACTACCTTTATGTGTTTTCTGCAGCTTTGCAGATGACAAGGACATCAATATCCAGTTAACTTTGCAGAGCAGTTCGTTACACTGTTAAGAACTTAAGAGGACAAAGTGCAGGCTGGGCACCCAGGGCCCGCTGCGAAGTCAGCCTGGGGCCTGTGCGGTGTCTGCAGAAGCACAGACCCTTCCAGTGCTGGTTGATTCAGTAGCTAAATGCCAAGCTAACTTATATTCAGGCCAGGAGATTCCACGTTAGGAAGATAAATGAATACATGGTGTAAGGATTCCACCTTGAAGACTACATTACCATCAAGTGCATCCAAGGGTCCTGGTGGAATCACCAGTGCCTCTCAAAGGTTTCTACCAAACGTACTCTTTTGGTGGAAATGACTGCAAAGTAAATCCTTTGGTGGTAAGCCCAAAGGAAGGGGAGCAACGTGGAAATAGTGGAAGCAGGAGGAAGGGAGCGATGGGGGCAGGGGCATACCAAGCAGTGACAAGTAGACAATTTCTTTGGAGTTCCATGATTTGCTTTTAATATCCTTACGAATTTGGCATTCTGTCCCATTATATCTTTCTTTTTTCTAGCGTGAGAATGAGTGCTGTCATTCGGCTGTTTTACTGGGAGCTGATGTTACAGGGAGGAGCACCCGTTTTCTCTCTCTGGCCTGTTACTCAAACTCACTTTAAGAAGCTGGGTGCTGATGAAAAGGCACACATTAGCAATCACCATAAGTTTCTTTGCCATAATTCTCCTTAAGTAAGCCATTCTCCACTGTCATTTTGAGAGAAAAATCCATAAGCTCTTATCCAAACCAAATGCAACTGTCAACAGACCTATACAAGCAGTTATGTTTTATAGTTATACAAGAGAGGTAACTCAGAGATTTAAAATTAAATGGCCACAATTGTTTGCCGCATGCAGTATTTTTATAGAAATAAAATCTCTGGTAGGGACGCCTGGGTGGCTTAGTCATTAAGCAACTGCCTTTGCCTCAGGTCATGATCACAGGGCCCTGGGATCGAGCCCCATGTTGGGTCTCTGCTCAGCAGGGAGCTTCCCCCTCTCCCTCTGCCTGCTGCTCCCCCTCCTTGTGTGCAGTCTCCCTCCCTCTCTCTCTCTCTGACAAATAAATAAATAAAACCTTAAAAAAAATCTCTGGAAAATAATTCAAACTCATTTGAAACTCACTCATCTCTTACTGAGTTTTACAGTTCAAATCAATAGAGGGCATGGACTGTGTCATCTGTATCATCAAATACAAGGAACCTGCCAGATTCCAGGGGGCACTGGAAAGTATATTGTGAGCACAGAAGGATTCAAAATGACAGGGTGGAGAACTACGGTATTTGCAACTTATCATTATTGTTTTAATTTATACCAAAAACTAATTGAAGAAAAACCCCCAGCAGAAAAAAATGATAAAATATGCCTTCAGACTCTCCCCACTTCCAATCTGAATAAGCCCTTCTAAAAGCCACAGAGAGAAAAATACTTTTCCCCCTGTTTGTCTCTCGGTAACCCAGATGGCATCACTAACTGGTGTCTTGAAGTGATCCACCCATGGCACCAAAACTAGCTCCTTTCGTGCTCCTGCTCTTTGGAGTAACATGCTTGCATAAAACTTGCCATTTCTAATGCACCGGCAAAGGATTTGATGCAACGCCCCACACGGTGACCCACCCACCATATTCTGCCTAAATAATGGCCAGAATAGCCTGAAAAATATTGCCATAAAATAACTCCTCAGCCATTAAGGAAGGCTTCCCTCTTGACTCCTTCAGACATGGTATGGGAAACAGAACAATAACAGTGACTACTTTGGAGTAGTGGTTTTCTTTTGAATTAGGCTGTCAGAGTCCTAGATTCTTCCAAGACAAATGGAGGTCATTGACACAGTTGCACAACAGGCCCATCTCTGATATGTCGCTAAAAGGGTGGCATCATGACTAGCATATTTTACAGATGAAGTCCTACAACTAATACAGATTGATCAACACACCTATTCCTACCCACAACATGTACCACAATCATTTCTGAAACAGTTTTATTTACTTCTCAGCTTCCGTCTCCTCATCTCAAAGATGAGGATGATAGAGCTCTGACTTCACAGGCTCCCGCAATATGTGAGAGACAAGGTGCTCAGAAAAAGTGCTTGACAGTTCACACATTGCAAGAAGAAAAGAAATGTTAGCTTTCTAGGTTTTAACACTAGGAGGGACGTTATCAAAGTGAGGAAATGCCTGGTCAAAAATGCTTTGGAAATTGATAACGGTCACCATTTTGAACACCTCTCATAGCTCAAGCATTTTATTAGTGAGATGTCTACACATTATCTCTAATCCTTACAGCAATTCCTTAAAGGTTGAGATCCCAGTTTTAAAAACAAGAAAACTGAGACTCAAATCCATTAATTCATTTTCCCAAGGTCATCAAACTACATAAAAATTAATTTTAAACAAATAAGGGAGCTTTCAAGTAAGCAAAGCTTTAAACTGGTCTCTGAGTCCACTCACATAACGGTATTCACAAAAGCAGCATGGCTCCCTGAAAACAGCATGAGCTTGGAGTCAGCCAGACATGAATTTAAATACAAATCCAGGGTTTTCTGACCCTCTCTGCACATCAGTGTCCTTAACTATAAGATGGATCATAAGTACATTGTGAGTTGTCCCATGACCCCCTCACACTGGCTGCACAAATGGCAGGACCAAATTTGGGTTCTACTTCTCACAAGTCTGTGTACAGCTTAGACTACTATTTTGTATAATAACATTTTCTTTGTCTTTGCTTAATTTTTCTTGCATTAATTTTCCTTCACTCTGATTTCCTCACTTGACAAAAATCTTACACCTGTTTTAGTAACCCCCTTTAAACAGTTTCTGGAAAAGCATAATATTGAAAACATAAAGAACAAAGTAAATAATTTATCAATTATTGATAATCGATCCAGTAATATCAAGTCACTGAATAACTAAAAAACCAAAAATGTCCTCAATCGCATCTATGGAAATGTTACATCCAAGATGTTTCTGTCTAGTGCTAAAGGACTCTGGGTGCATTAAGGCAATAAAGCAGAACTTTCCGTGGTCTTCCTCAGCATCACTTTGTCTTACCTAGGAGTCATCATGGTGTAAACTCAATAATGGGAATAAGTACAAGATTGCTTTGCTTCATTGAGAAGAAAGGCAGAAGATTCAATTGGCTGCATTAACACACAGGATATATTTAGAAAATATATATATTTCTTAAGATGTCCAAATCTGACCTGAGCATAGGCCAGTGGATAAATCTGGGACTGTGATCTCTTTCTCACCAAATGCTTAGAAGCTGAAGGGTCTGGGAAACTTCTAAAATCCATAACCACCAATGGCAGGGATGTCCCAGAAGACATCCACAGCCACACACAGTAGTGCAGACCATCTGAGACATCAAAAAGGAGTGGTTAGAATCCAGGCTTTGAATTCGAACAGGCTTGGATCCTAACTCTCATTTTGACCCTTATTACCCATGCAGCTGGTGTTACTATTAGAAGATTAATGACCTCTTTCTAACCCTGGAGGGGGTTCCAGAGTTAGTGCAAGGTCTCCTAACATTTCAAAGACCCGGCTTAGGAGTGTCTCACCCTTCCCTCCCCCGACTGCAGGTCTCTCCTGGCAACAACCAAGGCAACTGGGCTCACCCCATGCCTGTTTCCCATTACCTTCTCCAGCACTCACTCCCCACTCCTTCTCCTCATGTCCTTGCTTCCCTCCACTCATCTCAACCCCCGCCTTTCACCTTAGGCTTCAAAATCTTTCTGTTTCAGGCTCTTCTCTCTCATTTCATGTGTCAGCTAAAATGATGACATACAATAAAAAAACTCAGGAGTCTGAGTTTAAGAAAATTGGCCTTAATAATAAGCCAGTGAGATCAAGAGCCTGGTAAGTTTCCAGAAGCTTTCTTCAGACTCTCTACCAAAACCACAGAGTGGGTAAAGCCTGGGCTTAGAAATTAGACAAGCGTACTGACTCTTATTTCTAGTGTGTTCTTGGGGAAATCATATAACCTGAGACTTTTTTTTCCCTTCACTCTTAAACTGAGAAATTAAATGAGATGATTCACATAAAGCACTTAGCATAGCATCCACATGGCAAGTATGCAGTGACTGTGAGCTATTACTAATCCCATTAGTTCCCTCCTCCTGTTTCCTGCACCTGGCTTTCCTTTGACCACTAAGATTCAAGATACAGTTCTAAAAAACTTTTTTGTTGTTGTTTAACAGCATGTGGAGTGAGAATACTTTCTACTACTCTTTTCATATAAATTCATAAGAAGTCAGCTGTAGTGTGTGCTATTGTGGGCTAGCCTAGAAACCTAAACATTGAGGGGGTGGGGAGACTATATTCCAAGTTGCAAATTCAGCTGGACAAACTTCAGATCACAATCTGTTTACTGGCTTATAAGAGATTTTAGAGTCAGCCCTTAGCTGAAATAGGCTCATTAATTCCCTTTAACTATTCCCTGTGTTCCTACCCAGCTCCACGTCACAGGTCTGGAGACAGAACTGGAAGGGGATGGAGAACAAGGCTGGGATCAGAAAGTAGGGCCAATCAGGGAGGTTCCCAAGGGACTGATGGGTTTTGGCCCTTATTGTTAGATGAAGTGAGGAACGGAGTAGAGAGATCAAAGAGTAGTTTGTGTACACTCTGGCAGAATAATACACTGAGGTTTTCTCAGTGTAGACACTCAGGGTTGTAGTGGCTCCTTAGACCCTCAACAAGTCTGTTCAGCAGGAGACTTGGAAGGGGACATCCTAGAACGGGCATCTAGTTCTACAGAGATGTCCCCGGTGGTGAGAACCTGCTCACCAAGTGTGCCTGGATTCCCAAAGCATGAGATCTAAGATTAAAACCTTCGCAGACCCTACCTTCCGTTTATCATTTTATCTACTTCCCCCTTTTCCATCTGCCCAGAATCTAGATTTCTCTAGTGATTAGGGAAAAAATAGAGAAAAAAAATCATGAAGGGAAGAAATGATGAAAATTTTCATTGCCTAGTGTCCTGGAAGACACTAGTATAAGCTTCTATTGGCAAATGCAAAACTACCTTTTTTTCTCATTTATAAAAGTGTATTGTCTCTCATACTTGAATATGTCCTTGGGTAAAAAATCATCACTGGTTTGATCACTGGTCATCATAGAGATCTTTTTTTCCTTTTGCCTTCTTCTTACCTACATGTTATAGGTGAAATGGGGTAGATTCCTCATATAAAGTATCCTTATAACTCCAATAAGGTAACAAATTATATGATGTGGATCATTGACTAGGTATATTTATCTTTTGATTAGTGTATTGAAACAGTGAATAATACATTTTCTTTCATGATATGGTGGCTCTATAAATTCATTTATGGACACAATCTTGATAATTTATGTCAAGGTAAATGCAATTAATGAAGCGAACCATGTGTAAAGCTAAGGAAATAATAAAATACTTCAGCTTGGGAACTTACTGACTTACATGCATTAAATCTCAGTCAGATTCCCCTTGATACTAGTGTTACGGAAAAAGGATTTGCTCCCTCCCATCCACCTCATGGCCAGATTATTATGTATTACTACTCTTTTCCATTTTAACTCACTTTGTCATTGTAAGGTAATTAGAAGGAAATTCCATACTTTGCTAATTCAAGGAGATTTCAGAGTCAGAAAAAATGATGGGATTTGGTGTCTTTGAAAATGACCTTTTATATAATTTCTTATGAAATTAGATAAATTCCATACTGATTTCTCTCCTAATCTTGCTCTCTCTCCTCTGCTTACCATTCATTCATTCAATAGACATTTATTATCCGGCTGGAGCTACAGTGAACAAGGGATACAGTGCCTGCATCACTACGAGTTACAGGAGGAATCCTAGCTTTTTTTTTTTTTTTAAGATTTTATTTATTTATTTGAGAGAGCAAGATTGGGAGAGCACCGAGGAAAAATGAAAAGGAGAAGCAAACTCCCCCACAGAGCAAGACGCCTGATGTGGAACTGGATCCCAGGACCCTGGGATCATGACCTTAGCCAAAGGCAGAGGATTAACCAACTGAGCCACCCAGGCAGCCTGGTCTTAGCTTTAATTGAAATCTGATAGATGACTCAAACAACATCTTTCAATCCTGCCTTCTCAACACTGATTCCACTGCCAGATTTCTTTTCCTAGTTCTAAATGGCTACCAGTAGCTCCTGGAGGTATCTCCTTACTGACTCCCTTCTAGCCAGAAGGAGTCCTATAGCTCAAGTAAAGGACCTGGAATTTAGTCTTCTGGGTCCCAATTGGTGTGATTTGGGTCATGTGCTAATTCCCAACCAGTCAACAAAATAGGGATACAGAATATGTGACAGGCTTACAGTAACCCCAGCTCACTCTTGCAACCAGTCAAAGCCCTCTGCATAATGCTTCTCAGGGCATTTTTAGGAAACGGAGGAATGTATGAAATTGGTGCTGGAAGAAACAAGATACATCCACTCCACTCCCTGTCCCTACAGAGCTAATAGCCTCTGAAGAACTAGCAGGAGGATGGGAACTCACGACTCAGTGCATGCATGAATCATTTCTGATCCATGAGGGCTAACAAGTGTGAAGCCCGGGAAACTTTCCCCTAGCAACAGAATTCAGGCTGACTTTTTCTGTTAAAAACCACCACTAGGAAGCCACCATATGCTCAAAATTGCTGGCCTCTGGCAGTGATTTAGAAGCAAAACCTTTCATGTCCAATTAGCCTACACTTCGATTCATGCAGTGCCTAAGAATTCACCTTTATTTATAAGTTCAAGGCTTCGGACAAATTTGACAAGAGCTACTGAAAGTTAAAGTGTTTGCAAGGATGTTAGTTTCCTCTGTTGAGCATGATTAAATTTCCCCATGTAGAGTTGCTTATAACCATTCTCCACCTTGTTTACAACATTATATATCGGATTTAATTCTCAGCCCACGTGTTATCCCTCATCATCAATCTAAATGCTCTAAGTCAGTGGTTCTTAATCTCAGCCACACAGTGTGGTCATTTGGGGAGGTTTCAGAGATATCTACACCTAGGTCTCAGCCCCCAGGGATCCTGTGAGCATTGGCCCAGGGCATGGGCAAGGTTGAGGACCACGGCTCTAAGTACAACCTTGTTGGAGATGAAGTGTATCCTAGGAAAGATGTTCAATTTGCACATATAACTAACTTAAATGCTAGAGTCAATCGGTCAAGAAACAGTCGACATTGATCTAGGATTAAATCAAGTTCAGGGAGAACTGTTCTCTAGATCAACAGCCAGCCACTCATCTGTGCATGCTTTTGCCCTCACCACCCCAGACACATCACATCTCTGCTGCCATCACCCGGGCTAAGCCACCGCCATCTTCCTCAGCCACTAAAACAGGCCCCCTATTCTCTCTTGCCTGCCGTCAAAAAGCAGCCAGCAGCCGGTGTGAGCTTCTTAAAATATAAATAAGAACATGTCATTTCCTTCCTCAAAAACCTTCAAAGGCTTCCTACTGCTCATGCTACAAAACACACAAGCTCTCCAGGCCATTGTCTGCTCACCCTCTTCATTTACTACACTCTGACCACCTTGACCTTTCATTTCCTGCACATCTTTTCTACCTCAGGCTTCTGTGTGTGTTGTTCTCTCTCCCTTAAACACACACACACACACACACACACACACACACACACCTGATCTCTTCCCACCACCACACACACATAACTCCCTGCCTTGCTCACTTTACTCACTGCTATCTCAGCTTAAAGTCACTTCCTCAAAGACACTGTCCCTGACCCCCAATCTAGAGTGAGTCCCGTGTTTTATACTCTCTCAGTGCCTGACTTTGCATCTTTCTGGTGTGGGGTTATTTTTAGGGTATCTGGCTCCCCCTCTAGACCATAAACTCCCTGAAGACAAGGACAGTTCTGCTTTGGTCACCCAGCACCACTTTCTCTGACCCATAGTAGATGCTTAGTAAATATTCAATGTAAATAAAACAAGTGTGTTTTATTGTGCCATTTACTTACACGGAGGGATACTGTAAAAAATAGATCATGAAGTGTACAGCCATGTTTACTCAACACAGTGTTCAGAATCCTGCCCCTACATTCTATAGGCAGTCCCGTTATGAAGCCCCAGAGGAAGTTTTCCCATAGTCTCAGTTCTATGTATACTTATGTTTCTCTTGAGTGACCTGCTGGTGTTTTGCTATCATATTCCGTAAATCATTCAATTTTGATTCTACAAATCATTAACCAATTAGGCTTCCCTCTTTGCTTTGACCGAAAAGAAGCCCAGGGTCAGATTTGCAAGCTTCCCCAGCCTTAACCCTTGCCAGCCCCGGAGGAGACTCTCATGATTCTAACCCTAATCAAGTTTCATCTAATCAGTCCTTCCTTCATTTTCCCTCTGCTTCTCTTTCTTAATTATGATATATTATAAGCCATCTTAAATACTCTCTGGAACTAAGCAAGACATAATAACTAAATTAAATAATGACAAATAAGTTATTCAAGGAAAAGAGAAAGCATACCTATGTGATGAGTTGTTTCAGCGGATTCAATAAATAAGACCTCTTTTCCCTGCTTAAGAAAGAAGAATCCGGGGCGCCTGGGTGGCTCAGTGGGTTAAGCCTCTGCATTCGGCTCATGTCATGGTCTCAGGGTCCTGGGATCGAGGCCCACATCAGGCTCTCTCGCTAAGCAGGGAACCTGCTTCCCGACTCTCTCTCTGCCGCTCTGCCTGCCTCTCTGACTGCCACTCTGACTACTCGTGACCTCTCTGTCAAATACATAAATAAATAAAATCTTTTTTAAAAAAAGAAAGAAAGAAAGAAGAATCCAACAGGAAAAGACCAGAATGGGCTTAGGCACATAGGTAACAGTGGGCTTCTAAATCCATCACCAAAAAAAAAAAAAAAAAAAAAAGACATTGGAAAACAAAGTCCTCTGATTCCAAAGAGAGAGCAGAACTTTTACTTTTCTGGGCAGACAGATCCCAAAGGGGAAGTGGGAAGTGCTAAGCAAGGCACGCCCTTGCATGCTAAGTGTTGCTCCCACACTTAGCAATCAGATCATTCTGATTCTCTCCACTTTCCCAGGGGTGGTCAGGCCAAGCCTTAACACTTACTGATACCCTTCACATAGAAACTTTAAGTCAAGAGAAAGAATGTCCTCTCCCCTCAAACATCACTGACTTGCAAACATTTATTTGACTAGTAGCTATTTTACAATATAGTTACTGTATTCATTTTATATTGCTGCCATAACAAATTACAAGCTTATCATCTTACATTTCTGAAGATCCAAAATGTATCTCACTAGGCTACAATCAAGGTGTAGGCAGAGCTGTATTCCTACCGGCTCTGGGGAGAGTCCATTCTCAGTCTTTTCCAGCTTCTGTGGACCCTTCTGTACCACTCCAACTTTTGCTCCAGCTCTGACATGTTTGACTCTGATCACCTCCCACGCCTCCCTCTTTCCCTTATAAGGACATGTGGGACTACATTGAGCCCACCAGGTAATCCAGGAAAATCTCCCCAGCTCAAGATCCTTAATTTAATCATTTTAATCACATTAACAAAGTCTCCTTTGCCACATAAGGTAACCTATTGACAGGATTAGGGAATTAGGAGGTGGATACCTTTGGAAGATCTTTATTCTGCTTTACCATTGTTGCATTAAATCAGGCTCTGCGGATATGGCAAGGTATGAATTTGGGATAGGATTAAAACAATATCAAAGAACTGTCTCCCGTATCTGGAACCATCCACTCAAACCAATTCCTTTATTACAACAGTTACATCGAAAGACATGATACAAAAAATACTTTTTGGCCCTGGAAAAGTAGTCAAGGAATATTTCTAAAGCTGATTTTAACCCTCACAAAAACATCCCTTCCTCCTGATCTGTAGCCCTCCAGCATGCAGCTGTGAGGAAAGAACGATTTTGTTATTCTGCCCCACCGCTAGTCCCCCCTCTACTCCCACACCCCACCCCCTGGAACTCTCACCAGTCTCTGTGGTCCTCCAGACCTTCCCACCCCTTCCACTCCCTACTCCTGGGATTTCCTGCCCTCCAGTCACTCCGCCAGTCCCATTCCCAGAAAGACAACAGCATCAGAATGGGACATGAGATGGGGTAAGAAGTATTTCCTAAGAAAAGGAATGTGAAGATGAGACCTTTAACAGAGAAACTGGGAAATTCCCACAACTCTATAGGAAGAACCTGACTGGATTTTTAGATAATTTTTCTAGCCCCGCTGCTGGCTCTGGATTTTTTATGTATATTGTTTATTCTCTTGCCTTTCCTTACTCTTGAATAAAAGGTCAAGGCCTCTATAACTCTGAAGGTGAAAACCCTTCAGAATTCAGGGTGATGACATGCAAAGGGACATCCAATAGATACTTGTTTGTTATTAATCACGAGCATCTGGCTGTCATTTGCTTGCAAGTGCCAATTCCTAATTCTCTCATCTGCTAAAAATACACTCACCTGAATACTTCAAAAGCACACAGGCTTTAAATAATATCATAAATCATTTCTTTAGTATTTTCTCTCACTGGGTGAGGCCACTGCCCCCTTCTTGTCTATCTCTGATTTTCTCCAGCCATTTCTATTTTTAGGTGGGGCAGGACTTACTGGTTTGTAAGGCTGATCTCTTCTTACTCTTCCTGGGGTTATATAACAACAACCAGTCATAAATGACATACTCACAGAGAGCCAGAAGACCTGATCTTTATAGACTTTAGACCAAAGTCTAAAAAAGAAAAGTTCTTGTTGACCGTTGAAGAATCAGCCAATGTGATGATTTAAAAAAACAAAGAAAGTATGAATTTGTCTCAAGATGTATGGTTAATGCTCTTACCTCACTAATTCTATATTTTCAAAAAAACTATCTGGAACATAATTAGATGTGTTCAGTTATTTTTCTCTCTCCTTCTTGGCTGGGCAGTGAGATCAGGAAGCAGAGTCTGAGGAGCCGAGACTGGCCCCCACAGGGCTCCCAGGCAGCATGGTGGCCAGAGTGATGGTAGAGCCGCAGAGGTCAAGGGCTTGGGCTTCTCCCCTAAGGCCCTGAAACTGAAGACCTCAAGGGCTGCATTATATCATACAATACCAGATCAGGGTTGTCTCAACTGTCAGTGCTGGGAACTAGCCAAATATGCCATCACTGTCTATCTTGGAGTGAGCCCAAGCCTTGAGCTCAATAGCTTTCCTTGTTTTCTAGAATTGATCAATTTCAATTCAACAATTGTCTCCTGGCCTCTAAACCTGAAAGTATCACCAGGACCCTCTACTGTGATTTCCTGAGTATACGGAAAGCTGCAAGTCTGCAGACTCTCCTCCAACCTATCAGATGCTCCTGAAATCCCTATTAGAGATTTATCAGTTTGGTGTGATCATCTGTAAAATGTATGCTCTCTTCAGGGGTTGGAAGGGTGGATTTTAGGCTATCCATTCATTCAACAAATATCCATTTATTAAATACCCTTACTTCCAAGACATTGCTGGATCCTAGAAGTTTGTCTTTGCCTGTAAGGAATTCACAGTCTAGTCAGTTATTAATCATTTGTAGAACCTCAATGTGTGGGGAAAACAGAGGACAATAGATGTTGGTAAGGAAGATGGGGACAGAAGGACACCAGTTACTGAGCCAGAGAGGGGAAACGGGGTGAGGGGAGTTCATCCAAACAAATCAGACGTATCTGGATGAGCTCCACCAGTGGTTCTGAAAGCCAGGACTGCATGAGCCTCTACACTAGATAGACAGACAGACAGCAGCAAGAGTAGATACTTCCACAGGTCCAGAAGCACACTTTTTTTTTAAGATTTTATTTATTTGACAGAGAGAGAGCAGGAGGGCACAGCAGAGAAAGTGGCAGAGGAAGAAACAGGTTCCCTGCTGGGCAGGGAGCATGATGTGGGGCTCAATCCCAGGACCCTGGGGTCATGACCTGAGCCAAAGGCAGACACTTAACAGACTGAGCCATCCAGGTGCCCCTGGAAGCACACTTTCTAAAATAGATCACAGAACTTCACAAAGACACTCGGAAATCCCCACACACAAGAAAGCACACTGGTGTTTATTATGCTCCAAGCTGCCAGGGTACAATCTACTGAAATACTGAAATAAATTACTGAGCAAATCAGTTCTTTTCATGGTCTCATTTGCCCAAATCACTTGCCTCCCTCCCCTTACTCATGTTCTCACATTTTGAGGTCAATTTCCTCTCAGTGATGACCCAGGGGAATGACACAACATTTTCCAAGCCTCAAGATTACTTGTTTATCATTTCTTCTTTTTACAACCCTCATTTTTGGCACAAGTTCCTTCCAAGCCTCAAATTCCCATCAAGGAAACCAACAGCCATTTCCAGAGGCTCACTCTTAGCAGAACCAGTAATGTGCTTATGCCCCCAACCCCTTAATTCCTGAAGTCCAATGAGGGGGCAGGTGAAAGAGAGCCCTCCAGTTGCTGGACCTGGCTCCTTCTTGCATTTCTTTGGTAGAGTATCCTTTCCCATTCATAAATACCTGTCAACCACCTGACTCTGTGTCCACATGACTCCCACCAGCACAACCGCATTTTGCTTCTGACCAATTCCTGACGACTCAAGAGTGCCATCATCTTATCTCTCATTCCCCTTTCAGCCCTTGAGCCTTTAACCTTCTGGTCCAGTAGAAATTGCCATCCCAGCTACCCCTGATGTCCTTGACAATATAATAGTTTAAACTCCTGAGTATCTATGGATTCCAAGAGAAAGACATGATGTTAGTATCACACCAGAGTTCGACAAGTGACCTCCCTGACCTGTGAAACAAACAGCTGCATTATAAATGTATCAGGTATACAAGAAAGGATATTAACTTATAAATGTTTATAATCTTCCCCTTCCCCCTCTTCCTATCCCCAACCCCACTGCTATGGAAGAGGGAAAATACCTCTGACTACTCAGCTTCCCTCCCCTCCAAAGCCCAATGGAGAGCACCCCACAAGTCTTGGGCTTCCTTGTGTTGGCAGAAAGAAGACTAAAATATGTACAGAAGGAGCGCTGGTGAAGAGTGGGGGATAGGGACAAAGCTTCAAGGCTGTTGGTAGGCTCTGAAAAATACTGAGAAGATGAATTTAAGAAGCAGTGCTATGGTTTATGATTTGAATCCCGCTTTGGTGTCTTTATCTTTCACTTACAGTCAGAGTGATAGACAAGGAAAGCATCAGCAACCAAGAAGAAGACAACCCAGATGACATTTAATCTAATCTGTATAGAACAGTGATAATCATAAAACGATAACCACAACTGAGGAGCACCCAAATATCATTTTTTTTCTGACTTACGTGTTCAAGATAACAAAGTACAGAAAAAAATAAAAAGCATTTTCTGTAAATATTTTTATAGAGGCAATACAGAATTTTATCTCCTATCAGACATTATATCCTCACTATTTTACCTCACTTCTCACTATTGTTTAAAAGGTTACATTTGGGGGTTGCTTGAGTGGGGCAGTCCTTTGAGGGTCAGACTCTTGGTTTCAGATCAAGTCTGATCTCAGGGTCATGAGATCCAGCCCCGCATTGGACTCCTTGCGAAGCATGGAGATTGCTTGAGATTCTCTCTCTCCCACTCCCTCTGTCCCTTCCCCAGAGCTCTTTCTCCCTCTAATATAAATACATAAATCTTTAAAAAATATAAAATAAAATAAAAGTTTACAATGTAAGGTTGCTCCATAACTGAAGGGGACCAATTCCCAATTACTGCACTTTTAGGTTTCTGTTAGCAACTATAAATACTTTGGTGATAAACTGTCTTATAGGAATATATTGTTGTGCATATGTATGATTATTCCTGGGGATACACCGTAGAGATAGAATTGCTGAGTCAGAGACAGACCCGTATTTCGGCGTTTGATCTATATGGAAAAATGGCTTGCCAGAAAACTTGAACCAATTTACATTTCCTCCACATTCTTGTATTCACCAACACTGGGTGCCACTCTCTTCATTTTGTCAATTTGATAGGCCAGAGGTTATATCTTGTTTAACTTGAATATTTTCACTCCAATATTCACTGGCCCTTAATTTATTTGTAAATTATACATATTCTTTATTTTTTTCTTTTGGATCAGTTATTATTCTTATTGATTAGAATATACCCTATGTATCAAAGATAACCTTCTTTAACCTTCATATATCATGATTATGTTTTCCCAGTACACTTATGTTTCTTTCCTTTTTTCAAATCAAATGTATTGATCATTTTCTTTATGGTGTTCTTCACTTGCTGTTTTATCTCCAAATAGTAACCAACTGTCTAAATACAATATATTGACTACTTCATCTTTCTTCACTGCCATTTATATACTAAATTCTTACACAGGTAGCATCGGCTCTGTGGCTGAGATTCCTGTTCCGTTTCATTGATTCTCATGCCGGTGCCATGCTTCTTTAATTAGTATAACCTTATAATACATGTTAATGTATATTAACCCACTTATCCTATCATTTTTTAATTATTAGCTATCCTCACCAATTTCACTTTCCATATAATGACTGTAATCACTCTGAGGGGTTCCCAGTTCAAAAATCCTATTGGAATTATTTTAAACTTATTAAACTGAGGAAGCTTAACATCTTTTTAATACAGAGCTTCTTGTCCAGATCTGTGTTTCTCCATGCCCTTCTTTTATGTTGCTCTGCAGAGTGCTTTTTCCAGAAAGGTCTTGCACATTACTAGGCAGTTTATAGTTTTTGTTGTCATTTTGAAAAGGATACTTTCCATCATATTTTCTAAGTACTTATAGCTGGTACCTGATGGAATTTTTATGGGCCAATAATTCTTCGAAAATTCTTCACAGGAACACACCAGTCCACCTTCATCTTCACCCAATCTTTGCATTTCCGTGGTGACTATTTCTAAACAAGGAGGGGAGAGTGCCGTTATACCCAAAGTGCCTCATTCCCCTATTGTATAGGTCAGACATGGCCAAAAAGATATCTGTGCAGCATTCGGTAAACTTTACGATTTTCCCACATATTATTTCATCTAATATTCACAACACCTGTCTGAAGTGGATTACTCTAGAGTAATCAAGTTGTCATTAGTCCCATCTTGAAGATGAGAAAACAGAGGTTCAGATCTGAATCAGTCTCCTGAAGAGCTTGGTTAAAACGCAGACATCTGGGGTGCCTACAAGGCTCAGATGGTTGAGTGTCTGTCTGCCTTGAGCTCAGGTCATGATCTCAGATCCTAGGATGGAGCCCCATTTCAAGATCCCTGCTTAGCAGGGAGTGTGCTTCTCCCTCTCCCTCTGCCACTCCCCCTGCTTGTGCGCTCTCTCCCCTACCCGACAAATGAAAAAATAAAATATTTGTAAAAACTAAAAAAAAGGCAAACATCTGGGTCCTGTCCCACACCTATTCCGTCAAAATCTTAGGGGCAGGGTGTGAAACCAGGGAATCCGTGTTTTTAACTAGCTCCCCATGGTGGCTGCCGTGAAACATTTCCATCACAGCGTCAAAAGGCTAAAATTGAACGTTTCTGCCTCCAACTTAGGCATCTATTCCACCATACTTCACGGCAAACCCAGTAATTATGAAGGTTCTTTAAGCAATTTATGAAGAAGCTGGCATTTTTTAAACGTATCTCTTTATACAGGGATCCTGCAAAAAAAATGCTCTGGTTTGCCACGACAAGCCCCTGTGTGCAGGCTTCACTTATCATTCAGTCACTTCTTCCCAAAGTCTTCATTAAAAGACAGCTCCCCTGTACTCTGTGGCTAATGCCAAGCTGCCTGGCTACTATGGCTTTCACAGCCCCAGTGAACCTCAGGACATCTTGGCAGTGGTCCGGCCCTACTGGCCTAGAATCCGGCAGCCCCAGGCTGGTGAGAGTTGTCTGGAAAAGTGGCAGAGGGCTCCAAACACAGATCCCAGCCAGCAAAGCCCCACTGCCAGGGCAATCTCTCACAGTAGGTGGGCCAGCTCCAGTGGAGGACGCCATTGCTGGTGACCCCATCCTGCCCGTTACTGTACAGAAAAGCTCATGGTGACCCTCTGGGAAACGCCTAAGACTCATCTACAGAAAATAAATGTCTCAGAGAAAACCTTCCACTTGGGTAGAGTTTAATGCACTTATCAGTCACTCAGCCACTGTTTGTGGAGTTACAGGGCCGGCCCACGCTGAGCTCTGAGAGGTGAGAATAAATAATGTGCAATGCTGTATGGCTCAGGAGCAAGGAGGCCTAGAAAGAGGCTTAATGTATTTGGAGGGAATCAAGAAAAAGTTATGGAAGGGAGTATTATGGTTGTGGGAGTTTTCCAGACTGACAAGTGCAGAGAGAGCATTCCAGAATTTCTTTTTCCAGAATTCCGGAGGGACTAGCTTAAGCAAAGGCATCATGAGTAAAATAGATTGTAACAACTGTGGATCACTGGATGGTAAAAAAAAAAAATAAAATAAAATAAAAGAGAGCTGGAAGAGTAAGCCAGGACCAGACTACAAGGACTCTGTAAACTCTTGGAAGGTATTTGAAGTTTATCTTGGAGATGTTCGGGAGCCACAGCTGCGTGAACTCTGATGGCAGTAAGGAAAGCACAGCAGCTGAGCCTGGAGGCCGGATGTGGATTAGGCAGCTTTGGCCATTGACAAGCCTGGGAAGTAGGGCCTGCACAGGGACAGCTGCAAGGATAGTAAAGAGGACTCAGATTCCCAAGCTTCCAAGCAGGTAGAATTGGCAGGATGAATGTCGTGGAAGGAAAAGTGAGGCCAAGAAGAACTCCGAAATTCCAGGATGTGGATGTCATGGAATCATGGCTTTGTGAAATTCCTTGAAAACCCTTGACAGGAACATACTATAAGTGTGTTCATCCCCAGTTGGCTCCAAGAGTCCTAGAACTAAACAAGCTCTGCCCCATCCTCCTCCTCCTCCTTCTCTTCCATCATCAGACAAGTACTGGCAAGAGCAGACCTTTCCTGAATGCACACTCCACGCCCAGAACCAAGGCAGCTTCGTTCCCACAAGCTCTGTCCTCAAAGTTATTGTTCTTTAAGAAGCCATTTGTTCAGTGATGCCTCCTTCCACTTGTGTGAGCTTTGCTGTACAAAATCATCATACCCACGCTCTCTCTTGCTCCCCAAACTTCCAATAAGAAAAATCAAGACTTAAGGAAGCTGTGGCTTGCTCAAGCTCCCAGAGTTCATTTGTAGTGAGTCCACAGTTCCAACCAGTTCTTCCACCTTAAAATCCAGGGCGGTTACACCTCAAAATAACCACAAACCCAATCCCCTGTCATGATTCCTAAATGCCTAGAAGAGAAAGAAACATGACCAGGGGTGGAAGATGCCTGCAGATATGTGGTAGCCAGTTCACATGGAATTCTCATTTTTGTAGGACCCATATACAGACCCAACAATGACAACAACACTAATAACAACAACAAGACCTCAACTCAGAATCTGAACAGATTCTTGGGTAGCGTGTTGGGTTTTCTCCTTGGTCTGTGTTCTACAGAAACAAGACCTCATGCCCGCACATCAAATAAGAGACATCCCCAGGTGACTCGTATTTGGGGAATAAGTAGGGGAGGAAAAGGGTAGAGGGAAAGGGAGAGCCTGCTGCTCAGCAAAGAAGCAAAGAAGGGGGAAAAGCTAGCTGGGGTAGGTCAGTGTAGACGGGTGAGAAAGGTTTCAACCCACATGAAGAAAGAGGATCGTGAATGCTGGAAGTTTGAAACTGACCAGGAAGGAATTCACCAACATTCTTATTTAGGAAAATGTATCTTTTATTTCTAGTTTCATACATTTTTCTAAACTACCTTTTTTTTAAGGATTTTTATTTGTCAGAAAGAGAGAGCATGGGCAGTGGGGAAGGGCAGAGGCAGAGGGAGAAGTAGGTTCCCCGCTGAACAGGGAACCGGACACAGGGCTTGATCCCAGGACTCTGGGATCATGACCTGGGCCAAAGGCAGACACTTAACCAACTGAGCCACCCAGGCATGCCCTAACTTATTTTAATTTGAAGAAAGTCTCAGATGCTTCTGAACTGGTCCCTTATAAAAGGAACATGTGCACTCTGAGGCTTCAACCAAGTCACAAACACACACAGGCAGCTCCTAAGAGTGACCAGGGAAGCTAGGTAACTCACTGCCCCAGACAGGCTCTTCCAGAAAGGAAGAAGAGTAGGGGATAAGGGTCAGTTCAGAGAGGGGAAAGGTGAGGCTGCTCCTGAAGGTGTCCGGTCAGCTAGGCATGATCAAAGTCATGATCAAGAATTTTCATTTAAATTCTTAGACACAGACAGACTGTTGTGATGATTACCCCTGACTTTGAACAGCTTAGAAAGAGTTTTTATGGCCCCTTAGGGTAAAGATGATTTGTTCATTTCCCAGGTGAGAGACCTACTGGTTTGCCCAACATCTCAGCAAATGAGTCACAAAGCATGGACTTGGATTCAGACATGAACAAAAATTATCTGAAACTTGGATATAAGGCTAAGAGCATGAAACTCTCCTTTCGCTGTCTTGTAGGGGCAACCCTCCCCCCAGGGACTAACAATCTAAGGGAATGTACCTTTGTGTGATTCTGCTAACTAAAAACTTGGGACTTTCAGAAGGTGCATGTTAGCTTATAAATCTTCTCAGGTGGACACGCAAAGAATTCCCATTTAGTAGAAAAGAAAACACGGAAGGCTATCTTTTCCACAGAACAACAACTAGTTTCCCATTGAACCTAGCCACTTCCTCCAACCCCTCTTCTTTTTAAGTACCTCTAAATGTCAGTTCTTCAAAATGCTCCTTGTATAAGATTTGTCACCTTACTGGTTCCCTCATCAATAAGTTAATAAATCTTTGACCTATCTTCATCCTGTATTTACCTGAGAGCCACATTTTTTATCTTCTTTAAAATTCTATTTCTTGCTAGGTATATCACCTAGTGTTTCTTCCTCCAAAATAGCACCTTTATGGTATTACATGCACACACCTCATTGGGTCTGCTTCAGCCTACCTCCCAGAGTATACTCCACACGAGCCATGCAGACAGCTAGCTAGGTGCTGGGAAGGAAAGGGCGGCTTCCTCCCAGCTGACCTGGCATTTCCACCATGCGGTTCTTTGGCTTCATCATTGATGCATCATGTTGACTTCCAAAGACTGCTCCTGCTGGATGAGATGGCCAGCCCACCACCTAACAAGGGAGGGACTTTGGCTCAAGTGCCTCGTGCTGCTCATGAGCTGGGCTGAGGGTCTGACCTGGCTTTCGGGGAATGACCAACACTTCCTCATCCAGGTTTGCAAATGACACATGGGGCCAGACACAAGGGGACTGAAATGCCAAGGGAGCAGGTTCTGATCCCACCTGGGACATTTTCTTTCTGGGTGATGCTGAAGAGATCCCACCCCCGACTTCGACTTCATTAGCACCTCGTTCAGCTCACAAAATTAACCACTCCCGTCTGTGCAAAGAACCACAAGGAAGCAAAGATCTTAAAGGATTTGGAGAAGGCCTTCATTTTACATCTTAACAGGTCGCTGGCAACTTTTCACACTTTACTGAGAGAACCAACAGCCATTATCAGGTCATCTGACCCACTCTCTTTAAAACCCCTCTACACTCAGTAAACAACTCTAATAGCTCCAAGAATAGATGGTGTTCTGGGATCGTAGCCTGACCATAGCCTGACCGCAGTCTGCCAGGCAGATTAGCTGGCTGCGCCTTCCCAGCAGTCCATGTCCTGCCAGGGGGCTTCTACTGCAGCTTGGTGCATTTTGAAGGATTTCTTCCACCTGAGTTGCCCCTGGTGTTCTGTTTCTGTACCATGTGCTCAGCCTCAACTGTGTGTACTAGGAACAGTGCTGTGTACCGTGTGGGATAGGAAGTATGGACATTCTTCCTCCAGGGTCTTCCTATGCAGTGGGAGATAGAAGACAGAGATCTAAATAGCTATCATTTGGGGGTAGAAAGTGACCAGTAGGGGCGCCTGGGTGTCTCAGTGGGTTTAGCTTCTGCCTTTAGCTCAGGTCAGGATCTCAGGGTCCTGGGATGGGGCCCTGCATTGGGCTCCCTGCTCAGTGGCGAGTCTGCTTCTCCTTCTCCCTTTCCCTTTCCCTCTGTGATCTGACTCTCAGTCTCTCAAATAAATAAAGTTAAAAAAAAAAAGTGACCAGAAATTCACAAATATTATGAATTTTTGTGCCAGTTAATCAGCGCTGGGGATTCAGTGGACAGCAAGACAGGTCCCTGTCCTTACTAAAGGTTCAGGAAGCCTTTGTTGAAGGAGGGGAGGGGAGGGTAATAATCGTTCAACGCTTCCTACAGACCAGGCTGTGTGCCAGGCATTTTCTCATTTAACATGCTCTTTACAGGTGCTCTCTTTGGTAGGTGATGTTATCCCCATTTTTAACAAATAAGGCAGGGCTCAGAGATGTTAGGTGACTTTCCCAAGATCACACAAATGGTGAACAGCAAAGGTAGGTGTGCAACACAGAACCATGGGACTTAGAAGATCTTGCTCTTTCATCTTCACTACATTTACTATCAGCATCGTAGGGCCTTTCGTGCTGTCGTGTGTTTCCAAACTGAAGAACTTTGTAGGACACAGGTTGGCAAGCCATAAGGCATCCACTGCTCCTTTAAGATAAGGACTCATAAAGCCATTTGCAGTCTGGACAGCCTATGATGATTAATGCTTAGTTCTGTCCCTTTGTGTTCCCTAGCATCATCCGTGGGATCCACTTATCTCCCTCCAATAAAATGGGAGACTGAAAGAGCAGAAAAGAGAGAATAACAGTGATTGCCAGGGCTAGGGGTACAAGCGCTGCCCCTCCTTTTGGGATCCCTCCACCAGGGCTGGCCAAATACACAGAGTAGATGGCCATTCTCCAACAAAGCTGAAAGCCAATGAGACTTCTACCTGAAAAATGCACACACACACCCTTTTTCCTTAATACAGGAAATTATTTCAATTCCTTCTCTTTCACTTTCTTTGGGAGAAAGAATTCGGGACTTTCGTAGCTTCGCAAACCCTTTGGGGAAAAGTCTAAATTAGTGCGTCAGGACCACCAGGCACTGTGCGCTCACCTATTCAGCCCCACCTCCCCCAGTAAACCCGGGTTAGCTGGTGAGCCACCCCTCGTCCCTCCCCTAGTGTGCCCTGAGTAACTCACAGCCACCCTTGGGACGCAGCTTACACCCGTCCTCCCAAAAGTCTTCTGACACGCGTTGCATGTGTGCGCGTGCGTGCGTGCGTGCGCCGCGCATGGTCCCTCCCCCGCCGGCACGCACACACATGAGCGCATGCCCAGTAAAACAGTAATGGCCCTACTGTGTGCTCCCACAGCCCTCCACGCTGCTCCGGCAGGGTGTTTACCACGTGGCACTGTGCCCAGCCAGGCCTTGCGGGTGAACCCCTCCTCCCCACCCTCCAGGACAGGAGGGATTCTAGCTGGTCTTTGTAGTCCCAACACTGAGTGCGGTCCAGGAACCCCGTAAACCTTGGGAAGGACAGACAGAGGGCAAACTCTGCCGGAGTCTCCTCCCAAAGGCTGCAGGGGGAGCAAAGGGTGGGGCCGGAGGGATGAGCCCGCAGCACTCCTACAACAGAGGTCAGAGCCATTGATGAGGAACATTTGCAGCGCCCACGGGGGCCGTGAGGATGACCTGGCATCTGGTGCTCACGCTGGAGATGGTCCTGGGCCTGCAGATCGTGGGACGCTCCAGGAGGGTCCCCAGAACAACCCTTGCCTCCCCCTCCACCCCCGACCCGCCTGTCCTGGGCTCACCAGAGCAGGAAATTCCATGCTGTAATGGTTGGATTTCTTCCCTTCATTCCTGACCCATGACTAGGTAGCGAATTGGTCATGAAAGAAACCATTTCGGCAGACTTTAGGAACATCTGAGTGTGCGCCAAGCATGCAGGGAGAGGGGAAATAGGTCCGGACAGAGCTCGGACGACACAGTCTCACCTTCATTCCCATTGCTCGCCTGATAGGAAAGGAAATCAAAACGTTGGGAAGCCCCTCTTCTGTCAGCATGGTCGCCGGCGTTGCGTGGAGCTGGGTCCGCCAGGTCTACGTTTGAAAGCTGCTCCGGGCGAGCGGCTGCAGCCCCGTTATCCAGCCGCACACGTGTCGATCTGGGTAGATGAGAAACATCGTTCCCGGTGTCTAGGGAGGCAGCGCTTTTAAACCAATGCTTTTCAGAGGATGAGACTTTGAGAGGTACTTAGCCTTCGTGTAGCCCAGGAACCTGAGAACCAATACCGGTCCAATCAGTCCTGAATCAGCAGCTCTGAAACAGGCTGGAGAACGCGGGGTGGTGGGCAGGGGCGGGAAGCCGGTGACAAAGGTTCCTCCGCCATAGATCTGTCTTTCCTGCATAGCTAATGGTTGGAGGAACAAAAATCATTTTTATACAGTATTTGCACATTTTTTTATTAAGTAGGGGAAAAATCACAGTCTCCCTCACATTTTACTTCCTTTTTCTAAAAAGATTAAAGGGGGGGGGGGCTTAAATTCACTCTTTCTATTCACCATGAGGTTGTATTTCTTTTGCATTCCATGTGATGCGTCTCGGTTTAATTTCAAGTTGGGACTCTATTTCATTTCCAGACGTGTACAGAGTGGTCTGTATCCCTCTATTACTTCTCCCTTTGGGGCACAATTACTCGGCAAGGCAGTAAGCCTGCTAGGTAAATCAAACTGTCAACTTTCCACTCTATGTACACCCTTCAGGTCTATGAAAGCAAACCCGGACAACATCTCCTTTTGCACCTAACATTCAATATTGTAATAAATCAGGTGGGCTAAAGCACTTATTTAATCTTTAAAAAAAAAACTTTTTAAAAATAAATGTTAAGCCCTTCTCATTTCATTATTAGCTTTGCCTTATAGACTATAAAATAGGTAGGTGAGTCACTAGTCTTGGTTTTCATGGTTTTATTAACATTTCAGAGACAGACTATAGCAGAAAGATTTCGAACAGAGAAGTTGCTCACACAGTTCTATATCCTGAAACATGGCTCAAATGAAATAAAAGAAAAAAATAACCAAACCAAGAAAGGATCCAGCAACCTTTTCCTTTCAAGAGCTTGATATTCCAGGGCCTAATCGGGATCCATGAGTAGCCTACAGAGCACCCTCGCGGCACCAATAATACTCATCTCAGCTGAAAAATTAGGAACTTGGCTGAGCCCATCTGCTCTCACTGCAGACCAAGGTTGCCTTTCATTTGGAAATCATGCGGTCAGCTTGGTTTAGAATATACGTGGGTGAGGCATATGCTTCTCCTTACTGCCCAGGAAGATGCTGGCGTGGAGAAATGTGAAGCCTCCTGATGAACACTTGCATTTATGGACTCTCCTCTTCTCTTCTCCCCTAGTTACCGTGACAGTGGGAGGCAAGCAACACTTGCTCGGACTGTATGACACCGCGGGACAGGTACAGTGTCGCTGTTTTGATTCATTAAGGGTTTGGGAGTGGGGAGAATGATCCATGTGGCTAGGCATGTAGGAACAGATATGACCTGTTCTGATCACTTGGGACAAATTTATTGTCTATCTAAATGACAACCAATGGCATATTCTTAATATCTTAATGTTTATAATTACAAAAAAGCCAAATCATTACATTACTCAAAGTGTTGATGGGCAAATAGCCATTCATTCATTGGTTGGTGTATATCAATAACCAAAATAATGTTGTTTGGCCAAGTACCTCAATTTCTTCCTACCCATGCCAATTCCAAATTTGGGATTAATGAGTCAATTTTATAAACTTTTGTTTCATCTATTTTTTTTCACATTATATTCTTTGCTCAGCCTTTATTTGAATTGCCTAATGAGCCATGGATAGGTCCAAAAAGAGATGGGGGATGGGGGTAGGGGTAGGGGAGGGAGATGGATTAAGTGTCAGTAAGAAGACAAGCCAGGATCCTGAATGGTTTCCAAAAGTGAGGGTCAAGTCCTGAATAACCAGAGGTTGACTCTAAATTCTCTAAGCTTCTTGAAATGCTCTCACTCTGTCGGAGATGTATCTTCAAGATGGAGAACGTGGCCAACCAGTAATGTAAGGCCGTGGATTAGAAAGAGCCCTCCACACTTGTTAACTAGCATGTGCCCTACATGGATAAAAATGCCACCTCATCTTTCTTTCCTTGTACCCTATACTCCACTTTGAAAGGTTTCTAATGTTACAAATTCATGGGTTAAGCCATTGATGGCTGTGGCCCAATTTCTTTGATAGAGCTTTTGTTACCATTGGGTCATTTATTCAGGTCAAAATCAGCGGGTTATTCAGTCTGTCCAAACTCATACATCTTAAGTCCTTTGGAGTGAACACTGACCATGCTCTTTCCTACTGTGAGTTTCCTGGTTATTGTTCTTTGTAGTTATGCATTTGTCTGGGCTTTTTTTTTTTTTTCCCACGATTATCTAGAGATAGGTCTTTTTGCTCAATTTGAAAACTCTGTACTAGGAAAAATAATAAGAAATGGAATTTGGGGGGATTTCTGTGTGTATTTGCAAGGACCATCTATAAAAGCCTGTGGGACATCAGAAGCTGATGTCGGGTAAGCCTGGACAGTGGGAAACCTGGAAAAAATCTTGCACCAGACTCAAGACTTGTAAGAGTGAGTCAGTTACCCTTCATTTGAAGATGGTTGTGTTAGCCAGCTGCTCTCAGGAACTGGGGAGTAGAGGAGATTTCTCACATCGATATCAAGACACAGAACTCGGACACGATGCTTCAAATGCCTGAATCACAAACTCGGTTGGGCTCCTCTGGGTTAAGGTACAAAGGCGTACGTGCACCCGCTGTTTGAATGTCCCTCCACCAGAAAACCTTGCAGCAATAGAGTTACTCTCTTTTTTGGATTGAATTTGCCTATTTTCATTCAGTCATATAGTCATTAGGGTGTCCCCATTCACCAGAAACTCACAGCCTGGAAGAGAAAGGAGTTTACACCCTTTATCCCCACAGTCAGCTTTCATAAATACAGTCTAGTTTGAAAAGTTCAATACAGCAAGGATTATTGCTTGGCTCTGAAACTTCTCCGTTTCCCTCGCCTTCTGAAAAGCTCCGTGTGCCCCTCATACCCATCCAGTGCTCCCCCACTCAGTAGCAATCCATAACAATTGTTAGCTTCTACCCATTCATTGTCCCCAGAACAATCTCCCCAAGCCTATATTTAATTTCAAATCCAATAAAACTGTTTAAAAGCCCCTATAGAGTTTAATTAGTCTTTCCCACTGCTGTCCTTTTTAGAAAAAAAATTTTAGATAACATTAGTATAGGACTTAAAGCTGTAAGGCAGTATAAAAATATCCTTAAGCTCCAACTTGAAAAAAATAGAATGACCCAAACTTCTGACACAGAAGATGTGATGGGCGCTGATAAAATATCACAAGTGGGTTATAGACATTTCTGCAACTTAACTGGTATTCTAATGCTTTCCGCCCGCTGCTTTAAAAGCTCAGATGTGGACAAGGATCATAGGGGTACATGCAGCTTGGGGAAGAGGAATCAGAACACATCTTAAAGTTCTTCTAGGCCTAAAATTCTATGATTAGGACTTTTAACAGACTACTTCAAGAAGGCCTAAAAGACCTGGAGTAATTAAGCAAATGGATTTGAGGCCAGACCCAAGGGAGACCTTCCAGCAGCAAAGGATTATTAAATATTGGAGTGTGTTACACTAAAGGGTGACATGTAATTCATTTTGTACAATAGTGGTGGTTCTCAGTCTTAAGCAGACATCAGAATCACATGTAGGTCCTGTTAAATCCAGGTCCCTGGGCCCCAGTTCCAGAATTTCTGAATCTATAGGTCTGAAATGGGGCCCAAAAATTTGCATTTCTAACAGGCTTCCTAATGCTGTGGCTGCTGGTCTGTACACCACATTTAAAGAAACACATCTGGGGGTACCTGGGTGGCTCAGTCGGTTTAGCAACTGTCTCTTGGTATCAGCCCGGTCTTGATCTTAGAGTCATGGGTTCAAGCCCCGTGCTGGGGGCAGGCGGGGAATAATTGTTCTAGAACTTTGCCACTCAAAGTGTGGTCCACCAGCAGCATCAACATCACCAAGGGAGCTTGTTAGGAATGCAGATTTTCAAGCCCAGCCTACCAAATCTGAAAATTCATGTTCAGAAGATCCCCACATGACCTGTAGGAGAAGTACTACTCTACAAGTCTTTGGTGATCGGCATGGCTTTAACCTTAGGAGGGTGCAGCAGAAAATACCCCTTCCCTGAGCTGATTCCCCTGGTTCTACCCTTCTGCTAATCAGGCTTTGTGACACGCTTAACTTAGAAGCATGATCCCAAAATTCCCATTGCTGGCCTCAGGTAGGATCATCCACTATCCTTAGTTATATTCCAGCAAATTTCACTGAGGTCACAAGGTTAAGGGACATTCAACTAATTCAAAAATACGCATATGGCCAGAGTTACTAAGAAAGAGAAGTGATCTCAAAACCAACTGATTAATCCCTGAACTGCAAAAAAAAAAAAAAAAAAAAAAGAAAGAAAGAAAGAAGTCTCTGAAACCAACTCTAGAATGCTATCTTGCTGGGAATATTTAGATTTTCTTACATGAATAAACCAGGAAGTAGTGTCCCTTCTCTTTGTTTTGAACTAACTGTGGGTCAGAGTCCATGAAAACAACCTCAAGAGGTGCATGTTCTGAAAAGTAAAGTGATTGGAACTTGGTATTTCTACGCTCAAAGTCAGCCCTAGACAAAATGCTTTAACCTAGCTCTGTCCACGTAGTCATACATAGTCCTTTTGGACACATCACGGCAGGGTGCCCCCCCCGGCACCCCCCCGAGAGAGGCTCCTGGCCCTTCAGGAACCCACCAAGCATTTGCTAAAGACAGTTCAGAATGAAGTCCAGCACCCGGCCGCTGCTATTAACCATGAACTTCCTCCCCAAATCCCCAAAACAAACAAATATTGGGACTTGGAGTAGAATCCTTTGAAAACAAAGTCGTCAGAACTCTGGTTCAGCTGTGAAACAGAATTCCAAACCGTGAGTTAAGGCAATGAGGTGTGGGATTTTCTGCAGGCTGACTCTGCGTGTTTCCGCTCAGCTCACCCTAGAGAGGCAGCGAGGCCAGGCCTGGACACCAAATCTATTGAGGTCACGCCAAGTCAGGCTGTACAGCATGAGCCCCTGGTAGTGTCTTACTGAAAGGTTCTCTGAAAGGGATTTCTAGAGTTCAGACCTTTGGCTCAGCTACAAAGAGTCCCAGAGCCAACTTTTCCATGACGTACTTGCAGGCCAGTACGTGTCAAGAGCGTCATTAGAGACCAAGCAGAGAACAGGATGCTGGGGCGGGGATGCTGCAGCAAAGCCTGGGCATTCACTAACCAAGGAATGCCAGACTGGGGGACCAGTCTGTCCCAGGTCATGGCTCAGAGCCAGGCATCCTCCCATCCCAGCCACCTAGGACAGAGCCAGCCACGGCAGCAGACATCTTTCCTCCTCCTGTCAGTGGGCCCTTGGCTACATGAGCGTGTGGGTGAAGCCTTACTCAGAACCCCTGAGTGACCCCTCAGGCCTAACTCCAGGAGAGACACCTCTCAAAGGCCACATTTGCAAACGTGGCATTGGTGGCACTGCCAAGGAAGAATGGGGATCTCCTGGTGTTAGGAGCTGGGTTTCTCAGCAGGATGAACCCCCATGTTCTCTGCACACAAGACCCACAGGATGGGGTGGCGGGGGGGCCTGTCTGTATGTTGGCAAGCATGGGATGCAAAGCCACAGCCCCCAGCAGCTCAGCTGTGTGACCAGGGAAGTGAGGGGGTAGAAAGGCCATCAGCCACACGCCTCCCTCAGCCAGGACTGTACACCGCGTGTCCTCACCTGCCCTGATTTCTGAAGCATCTCTCCCCCCGAGAGCTTGACGAGGCATGGGAGGCAAGTACAGCTGGGGTTCCCTCATGGTAACCCAGGGTCCATTCAGAAGGACATGAGCCTTCCCTGTGGCCATTGGCTGACCCCATGGGGCCATCTGGAGCACAGAATCTGGCATCAACCCTCCACAGAAAGTTTGCCTAAGGCTCAAAACAAATGTTTTTCCCCAGTGAGCAACTCGACTTTTCTAACTCATAAGCAACTTAATGTGGTTTTAGAAGCGTGCAATTTGGAGATTAAGAAGAAGTTTGCTAACATGACAAGTTATTAATAAAAGTAACCTCAGGACAAAATCTTACCTCTCGAATCATTTTTAAAAAATAATAAAGCTGGGCTGCCTGCGTGGCTCAGTGGGTTATGCCTCTGCCTTCGGCTCAGGTCATGATCTCGGGGTCCTGGGATCGAGTCCCACACCGGGCTCTCTGCTGGGCAGTGAGCCTGCTTCCTCCTCTCTCTCTCTCTCTCTCTCTCTCTCTACTTGTGATCTGTGTCAAATAAATAAAATCTTTAAAAAATAATAATAATAATAATAAAGCTGTAGGGATAGGGATTCAGAGGTGAAATTAGAGTATGCAATCACGTGGGTCTTGTTACAATTCAGTTTAGAACAAGCGAATTTCAGATTCAGCCCTGGTATCCCCTGAGGGCGGGGACACTGAGACTATTGTTCATGGGAGGGGCTCTCGACCACTAAAGAACTTACTACATTCAAGACTGTGCTCTAAGCAGTCAACACATACGAACGCATTTTATTCTCAAAAAACCCTATGGGGCAACACTATTATCCACTCATTTTATGGATAAAGATGCTGAGGCAGAGAGAACTTACCCAGTGTTACACAGTAGTCACAGGCCATGCTGGGATTTGAACCCAGAGAATGTGTCTCCCTGGCCCAGGCTTTGAAGCGCTATGCTACACTCCCACCCCCTGGCTCTTGCGCACATTTTCCAGCCCAAGCCTGACAGATATGAGTGTACTTATGGGAGAAGATGAAAATGAGACCTATGCTAAAATCTGGGATAAAAGTCACTAAACCGGGGGCACCTGGGTGGCTCAGTGGGTTAAAGCCTCTGCCTTCGGCTCAGGTCATGGTCTCAGGGTCTTGGGATAGAGCCCCGCATCAGGCTCTCTGCTCAGCGGGAAGCCTGCTTCCTCCTCTCTCTCTGCCTGCCTCTCTGCCTACCTGTGATCTCTGTCCGTCTAGTGAATAAATAAACATCTTTAAAAAAAAAAAAAAGTCACTAAACCCAAGAGGACTTGGAAGCAGAATTCTATTTCCAATTGAATGTGGGTGGGGAATGGGGTGGGTTTGGGGTGCGGGGTGGTGGGGAGACTCAATGCAACTCTCCTTGTAACTCCGAGTGTGGTCCCTGGGCCCACAACATCAGCATCACCTGGAAACTTGTTAGAAATAAATTCTTAGGCTTCATCCCAGACCTGCTGTTGAGTGAGAAGCCACACGTTAACAAGATCCATGGGTGCCGAAAGCCTGAGGAGGATTGGTCGCATTGTTTCATTTCCTCACTACCTGGACCATGGGGCTCTGGCTGTTCCAGACATATGTGGAAGGCACACGGCCATCAGACCGAGGCTACCCATGAACTGTTATTTCTTCACAGTGTCCCATAGTCATCCTAGAGCCCCGGATCTGCCTTCAAACCAGTCTCCTGCCTTTGGAGCAAAGTTAGTGGAAAGTACTCAAAAACCTACCTTGCCCCAGCTTCCTCCCTATCCCCTGAACCACCCACCCCTTACCCAGTCCCCTTGTCCCTTTTAGCCCCCCAAAGCTCCACTCAAGCCGCAATTTTAGATTGACCTGTCTCTTCTAGAAGCATTCAAGACCTGGTCTTCCATTCTCAGTCTCAACATTGGAAGGGGCCTCAAGTACCAGCGAGACCATTTCTCCATTTCTCAGAGCTCCTTTACAGCATCTCCACATGTGGTCATCCAACCTAGGCTCAAAATGTGCCCTGTTGAAGAAAACATATCAGCTGGGACAAACTAGTTATTTCTATATTTTCGTTTTCTTTCCCCCAAGTGGAGAGTTAATTCTTATTCACCTTCTAGGCTTCATAGAGCATCTTTAACAGTGCAGGAGACAATCAGTCGATCTTTCTGAATGGAGTCACACAGCAGAACTAAGGTGTCTGCAGAAGAGATATCCAGATACAGAGCAAGATAAGGCCCCATGAAGGACAAAGTCGGAAGTCCCTCGGCTGGAGGGCCCTGGCTACCCTGCAGGAGTAAATGATCGAAAACCCGAACTCCTCTTACACTCCCACCTGCAGTCCCCACAGCAACCCATGGTCTTCCTAGCTCTTCTAGAATTGCTTTGATAGCTTCTGGTTATAGAATTAAATCAACATGATCCTTTCAGACAACTAGTTATTTGTTCCTACCTTATATAGTTCTGATGGTGCAGTTTTGGGGTTCTGGCTTTGAGGTTTTAAATATACAGTATCTGCTGCCACCTAGTGGTAATTACTAGCAACTGCAGACCATGAAGTAGATAATAAACCTGCGAAATCCAACATTTCTTAGATTCCTGGGTAAAAGCATGAGTCCGTATTAAGATTCCCAGAAAACTGAATTTCCAAAAAAAAAAAATGCTTAATCTGTCGCTTAACATTCTGAGCTGAGCAAATAATGTGGTCACAATTAAGAGCTGCAGCTGGATTCGGGCTAAACAACCCATCCCGGTATTTAATCGTTCTGAGACATTAGCTCATTACTGAACTTCTCTAAAATTTAATTTGCTCATAAGTGAAATATGGATGTGGATGCTGCCATCTCTCCAGCGCCATTGTGAAGAACCAACAAGGAAATGCATGTAAGTGCCTGAAAAAATGCCTGACCCTTGACCCCACCTCAGCAATGATGAAGATAGGGAGGACGCAAATCAGTTATTCTCAATTCCACGTCAGTTCCAAACCGATGATACCAGAATGCCCAGATTCCCAGCCCAATCTCCAAAAACAGTGATTTAATTGGTCCTGGAGTGTGGGGGAAGAGGCAGGTAGTTGGCTACCAGCATGTTGGGATGGTCTTAAATTTCCCCCGGTGATTCTAATGAAAACTCTGCCATAAATGGCAAGCAGAAAGCCATGTGTTCGTTAGCAGGTCACAGCACCAACGCGTGGGCGGGGTTTACGGAATGCATGCTGTAGACAGAGTATAAGTAGGGCATGAGAAAGAACAGCATGGTCCCTGCTCCCTTTAACACAATCCACATGGGAGGATGAAGTAGCAGAGGGCAGGTGGTATCATGAACAGCTGTAAGATACGGCCTGGGAAGGAGAGTTCGTAGCTTGTCAGACCTCACAGCTGCTCCCTAAGGCAAAGCCCCAGAGAAAAAGGAGAGCAGTGCAGAGACCGTGGGCAAGACGGTTTGGCTACAGGGCTCTCGTATAAAGAAGAGGGAATAGGGACGCCTGGGTGGCTCAGTTGGTTAAGCAGCTGCCTTCGGCTCAGGTCATGATCCCAGCGTCCTGGGATCGAGTCCCACATTGGGCTCCTTGCTTGGCGGGGAGCCTGCTTCTCCCTCTGCCTCTGCCTGCCATTCTGTCCGCCTGTGCTCGCTCTCTCTCCCTCTCTCTCTGACAAATAAATAAAAAAAAAAAAAATCTTAAAAAAAAAAAAAGAAGAAGAAGAGGGAATAATGACAAGAAATGAGCTGTCCATTTCCCACTGCCTTGCCACCACCAGCACCACACACACGAACAGAGGGAACAATTTAACTGATATGCAACCAGTAGGCCCAGTCCAACAGCCCAGTATGACCAGTCTTTATTCAGCAGTGCAATCAACTCTGATTATTTGCTTAATAGGAATATGATCAATGATCCACTATAACTCATTTTTTTATTCTTTAATTTACTTTTTAGGACTTGAGATTTTTTTTTAGCCTACTTGCCAACTTACACTGATTTTGTTTAGGTAATTAAAAACCTTTGCTTATATTTTAGTAGGATTAGCAGTGGTAATAGCTGCAGCCTTGTGGGCTGAGTCTGTGCAGGCCGGGTACTTGGAGAAGCTCCACCGTATATCAGCACATGCCCTCTCCCCAGGGACTCCCTTCCCGTCCCCAGGTGTTCACATACGTACATAGGTTCTCCCTTTTTATAAAGACATCATGAGAGACAACAGAAAGAGCACAAGGTTGATATTTTTAAATACCCATGACATAGCAAGTTTAAAAAATCAAGTGGCACAACAATAGGAACTATACCATCAATTTATCTTTTTTAAACTAAGCGCCATGTCTATTATACCTGTTTATAAGTATGTAAAATTCAGACGGATACTGCTCAATCATGGCTCCCTCTGGGAAGAGAGGAAAAACCAGGAGAGATCACAAAGAAGGCAAAAATAAGCTTTCCCTTGTACCATATGTATTACTCTAGGTAAGGTCTGAATTTTTGCAATGAACTATATGGGTTTTAGCTGCTTTTTTTTAATGTTAGGAAGAGAAGTCAGGACCCTAATAAATGAAATGATATGTTGCCTACATCTAAGTACGTGATAAGCATGAACATACAGGTTTCATTGCCCTATGTATGTGTACTGTGTGCATGTACATGGCGTGTGTGCATATATGAAGTACACACGGTGTGTACGACCAGTATATAAATTGTGGTATGTGCAGACATGAACGTATACATAGCATATACTTATATAGTGTAAGTACACACACATAAAATTACTTTTCGCTTATGTGTTACTAAATTCTATGAAAACAGAAAATGTTATATTGAAATGGCAGATTTACCTTGGAACCTCCTAAGACACTTCACATACAAAAGGTACTTGCTGACATTTTCCCAAAGTTGAGATGATTCAATGTTTTACTTTGTCTTTTTCCTCTTCCACGGAAACAGCACATACATAAATGTCTTCTGTAACCGGGAATTCTTCAACAAGAGCATATTCTGATCTGAAAAGTGTTTGGGGGAAAAAAATAATTAATCTGGTATTTACTAGGCCACACGATGTCCTCTAGGTAGACTTAGCCAAAGTCTGAACTCTAAACCCTCACACAATATTATTTCTACAAAATTGTGGTGTCTGATTTGGTAACAACTCTTTGTTTTACATTTATAGATAGCTTATTCTAAATTAAATTTGCATGCAACTTTTAAAAGTTGTATAAGAAGAGAATTGCTGTGCCTTGGCCAATGGCACACTAATTTAAATAATATTCAATACAACATAATTCCAACGGGACAGGGAATTGCCATAATCCTTATTGAATTATATACATTAAGTGGGTAAAATTTATAGCATGTACATGATCTCACTAAACCTGCTCAAAAAATTTCTTTTTAAGTTCTTCTTTCAAGGGGAGCAATTTACCATCTCCATACACAAAGAACAAGTGTTTTCCTGACTGACGGCTTCTTTATTTCTAGGAATACCTGGAGGGAACCACCAGATCCCAGGGCCAGGAAGGAATAGGGTCACAGGGCGCTACGGGGGAGTCTGGCCCGGGACACTCAACCACAGGGGACCCGCCTTTTCCTAAGCTGTACAAACTCTTTGCTCTTCCCGCAGGAGGACTATAACCAGCTGAGGCCACTCTCCTACCCCAACACTGATGTGTTTTTGATCTGCTTCTCTGTCGTGAATCCTGCCTCTTACCACAACGTCCAGGAGGAATGGGTCCCAGAGCTGAAGGACTGCATGCCTCACGTGCCTTACGTCCTCATAGGGACCCAGGTTAGTGACAGTGATGGCGGGCGGGTAGGCAGGGCAGGAGGGTGGCAAAAAAGGAAAGACCCTTTAGGTGTCTCTTGGACATCCTATTTCAACATGAGAGAAGAGTGTCTCAGATGTTATCAATCCAATAAACAGCCATTCTTAAGCTCTGCGTAATTATTTAGCCCATGGTCGAGAAAACGATGGAGCTATTCAATATGAAACAGGAGGTTTTGATGTGGTCTTTCAAAATTAATCTCTCTGCTTTTAGTTTTAAATAACGAAGTATGTTTTGAAACAGATGCCCTTCTCTAGCCTTGAGCGGGAGGAATGAGATGGGGATATCAACCACACTGCCTAATATTTTTTATATCTGAAATCTACAGTTGTTTGGAAGTCACAAAATAGGTGAATGTCAAAATGACCCCAGCAGTCAGAATGGGCACATTATGAGAGGGACTCCTCAACAAAACTGGAGAAGGAAGACAAGATTTCACTCTTCTCTGTTCCCCTTTAAACCTCTTGGTCTTCCGGAGCTTAGGAAAGAAGTGATAAACAGATCTGTGATTGTCAAAGGCTTTGAAGTGTTTTGAAAGCTAATAAAGTTCCATAATTTGAATTTCCAACAGTAAGCCAACTGCACAAATGTGTTAGAGATTGTTCCTACTTTTTATAGTTTTGGAAGGATTGTGTTCTTCGCTTCGCTAAAAACTAAATTACTATCCAAAGACACAGAAACATAATAATGCTGACGGGTTTTACTGTTATCTGTTTCACATGCTCCTGCTTTCTATTTCTCATTTTCTATTCTGTTTAACAAAGAGAAATGTTTAAAAATAATAAAAGTACTTCCTAGAGAAGATACAGACAGATAATTAACACATCCAAAAACCAGAGTATAGTTAGCACTTCAATTCTGAAAGGTAACTGTTTATTATTTTTTTTAAGATTTCATTTATTTATTTGACAAAGAGAGACACAGCGAGAGAGGGAACACAAGCAGGGGGAGTGGAGAGGGAGAAGCAGGCTTCCTGCTGAGCAGGGAGCCCGATGTGGGGGTCAATCCCAGGACTCGGATCATGACCAGAGCTGAAGGCACACTTAACAACTGAGCCACCCCGGCACCCCAAGATAATTGTTTAAATGCAGTCTTTTACCTTAACTCCAGATGATAATGTTTGGCCATATTGATGGAGCCTGATTCCTGCTGCCAAAATATTGACAGCATTAACATCTTTGTGCAATTTGAGCTGATTTTATAATTGGTGGGCACTACATTGAACAACCGAGACTAGAAAAGAAAAAAACCCACAAATTAGTAAAGCTGAGCAATGTGCTTATAAATGGAACTTTACTAGATGAATATATTGGTTTTTCTTTAAAATTCAAGCCCACATTTATACCCATTCATGTATGCATAGGTTTGCATACACAGTGAGATTTTTAAAACAACTAAAATATTTAGTTTAATTATCAAAACTAATCCAAACATATACTCCATTTTCAAAGCAGTTCTGCCTTTGAAAAGATTAACGCTTATTCCTTGAGCAGACCTTTTGGGAATTCCTCTTTGGGACGCACCTTCAGAACCTGCAGTGACATTCATTAGAAGATCCTCACAGGAGGCAAATCTTGATCCCAAAGATGGATTCAGAGCCAGGAAATAGACTATTAAGAAACGAGTAATATAATTTGGGATCAAATGAGGCATTACCGTAAGGTAATAAGACTGATCAATCACGGTGCACCTCCTAGAAGTGGGATCTAAAAATAAACAGGGAATTCCAAAGATGCCTGAGACAACTGAGACAACTATGGGATTATTGGTGTAAGTCCTCAGCTCCCCAGAGGGACTTGCTTTTGAAGAAGAAAGCACAAGGAAAACCTGATGTTTACATTTACAAAGAAAACACTTTAGTTTTTCAGATGTAACATGGGCATGTGTGTGTGCCTCCTTAACGAAAACTGAGCGACTTCATAGATCTTGGGGGAATGGGGGGACAGGGAATCTCTACCACACCACGGTTTAAAAATCACAGTTAAAATCTCAGGTTAGATCTAAAAAAAAAAAAAAAGTGAATTTATCATGTGGGTGTTTTATTTTTTTTTTGCCAGATTGATCTCCGCGATGACCCTAAAACCTTGGCCCGTTTGCTGTATATGAAAGAGAAACCTCTCACTTACGAGCACGGTGTGAAGCTTGCAAAAGCGGTACAGTCCGATTTGAATTCCCTTTTAAGTATATGCTGACAGAAGAACTAGGTGTATGATTTGGGATGGGTGAGCCACGTATGCTCTTGCTTTGAAGTTCAGTCTGCTTCCTGCTGTCCCCTCTGTTCTCGGTGGATTGGAAGGGACCATTTGGTTAGCGTTCTTCTCAGCCATCGTTGTCTCTTGTTAAGAAAGAAACCTGGTGAATTTAAACCACTGAAGCACTTATCATTTGATTTAACAACCTTTGAAATATCCGGTTGCTGTAGTGCGTGTGAGTAAAGGGAGTTATTAGATATATATATTTGACAACTCACTTATTATCAATGTAATTCATTGAAATGACCCCATAAAAGGCATTTTGTGATTTCCTTAGGAAAAACTTAGATGAGCATCTGGTAGGGTTATATTTGTTCACCATCTAATGAACAGCCACTTAGAGAGCCTGGATTATGTCCCAAACAGCATCTAAAAGAGTAATGTAGACCAGCAGGTGACCAGTTGGAAAATCCAAGGGGCTGCTGACAGATGATAGCAACCAGCTCACAGCTGGAACATTTCTCACCGATGTGTCTTCGTTCTTGAAAGCTTCATGTGAATGGTGATTCCGATGGGGAAATTATGTAGACCAAATCTTTGTCTCCCAGTTACTACCAAGATGTGTGCAAAAGCAGACACTAAAATGGACACAAGAGAAGAAGGACCAGGAGGCTTTTAAATCATATTTCCATAACCTGAATCTACCTCCTCATTGAATTAGTCATAAACCCAGAGACCTGGGCCAGAGGTTTCAGAAACTGCTCCTTTTCTAAAATAACTAAAGCTTTGGGCATACCTGGGTGGCCCAGTCGGTTGAACATCTGACTCTTGGTTCCAGCTCAGGTCATGGTATCTCTTGGTCCTGAGATTGAGCCCCGAGTTGAGCTCTGAACTCAGCAGGGAGTCTGTTTGAGATTCTCTCTGTACCCCCATCCGACATTCAGGCTTGTGCTCTCTCAGATAAATAAATAAATAAATAAATAAATAAATAAATAAATAAATAAATAAATAAATAAAATCTTAAAGTAATTAAGATTTCTAAAGTAACTAACCCTGCAAAATGCATGCCCTGGGCAGAGAAGGAGTCACCCTTTTAAACCGATCAAGAAGAATATTACCTACAAATCCTTTGTGAACAAAAATGTATGCATTTCTCGTCTTAAAATGTTCTTATAGGCACCAAGACTAAGCGATACACTCAAATAGAAATGAATTAAATAGAATTATGTTTTTACGGATGCAATACATGAGAATGTCTCACACGTACTTGAGACAACACTTCCTACTTCTGTGAATATCATGTCAGAACTACCAGTACGAGCCATTCATCGAGTTCTTACAATATTACACACTTTACAGGCTCTGTCTCATTTCAGCCTCTCGGTAACCCTCTTAAGCTGATAACGTGCATCTCATCTTGCAGGTGAGGAAACAGTCTTAGGGAGATGAACATGTTGGATTCACACAGCTGAAAATCATGGGAGCAACTTTAATCCAGATCTGTGGGTGTGACCCCTGTGCACCTGACCATGGTGTAAATGGTCTCTTCCAACCATTTATTTTGCCTTCTGTAAAATGGGTACATGCCTATGTATGCCAATCTTCTACCTCCTCTTCGTACATTCAGTTTAACTTCCCTTGCTAAGGCACATAGACATATAGCTCCACAGACAATTGTGTATGAGTCCAGTATGCAATTTTTCACAATAAGGAGGTCCCCCCGCACCCCAGAGAATCAGCTGGTACATTTTGCAGGAGCTGGTCTCTGTGTCCCTTGCTTCTGTCCTATATCCACCATCATGTTGTCAGCGTCCTGGCTTGACTTCTCATTTAAGAAGTTGTTTTTCCCCTCTGAAAAGAAGTCACTCCAAAGCCTCCCATCTCGTTCCATACTTATTTTAAGAACAATGGCTGAGTTCACTTTATTGCCTTTTGCCAGTTTCTCCTAGCAACTGCTCTCGGATATGGAAAGAATCATGTTTAGCTTATGAAATCTAATTTAGAAGAAATCCAAGCAAGAGTTTAACTTGTTTCATCACAATACATGTAATTATAGAGATGCTTTAAGTTTCTCTGCTCCCTGACTTTCCTGTCAAGTAGTTTATAATAACGGCTAGCATCTATGGAGTGTTTGCTGTGTGCTAGGCTTTATGCCAAGCGCTTTGCATGCCTTGTCTTAATTAATCCTCACAGTAACCCCCTGAGGTGTGTGTATTATTAGTTCCACTTTCCTAAAGGAAACGGAGGCTCAGGGAGGAGACGGTCACACTGCTAGAAAGGGACGGAGCTGGGATGTGAAACTGCCTTAACCACCATCCTCTTCTGCTTCCCTCCTATATTCTGAAAAGAAACCCTTAGGTTTGGGGCTTCTATTTTATATACTGAAGCCCCGTATTTTATTTAATTTTTTTATTAATTATTTTTATTAACATATAATGTACTATTTTCCCCAGGGGTACAGAAGCCCCGTATTTTAATGTGCACCTCCTCCCCCATAGTTTAAATGCCTTGCAAGTTCCGATTTTTTGTATTCGATTCCTTTTGTTCAGTACTTTCCAACTTCCAAAGCATTTTTCATCTAGCATCGCTTTTTAGTCTCAAAGGGCTTTTTATTTTTAAAGGATATTTTCATATCATGCATATTACAATTCTTTACACTTATCAAAAGTCAAACACATTTATGTAAATATGTCATATCAATCAATGATAAATATTCATAGTTATCCCTCTACTTGTTTTATCCTCCCTCTTCCTGTCCTTATTGTGTTTCTTAATCTCCAGCCAGCTTTCCTCATTTGCGCATGTCCACACTACTATTGGGTTTACTTGTCAATAACTCACTGAACACCTACCATGTGCCAGACACCTTGCTACACTTTAGCCCAAAGATTATAATTCTTCATGCATTCTCTTTCCCAATTCCATTTGACACAACCTAAACCTGAATTTCTAAGTCCAGACTTCCTAAGTAATGGGTATTTCTTGACAAAACATTTATCCCTCTGTCAGCCTCTGGCCTCTTTTTGCCCTCTCTCGTGATCTTGTTCACCCTGTGCCTTTCTTACTGTTGTTCTCACTCTTCGTCTTGATACCTGTTTCCTGCTGGCTTTGGAACAAGTTTGCACCAGTGGGTTGACGGCAGCAAAACTATTGTAGAAATCCTGTCATCAGTGTTCAATCATATTTTTTTTTAAGATTTTATTTGTTTATTTGTTTATTTATTTATTTACTTATCTGAGAGAGAGAGAGAGAGAGTGAGCGGGGAGGGAGAGGGAGAGAGAATCTGAAGCAGACTCCACACTGAGCGTGGACCCCGACACAAGGCTCAGTCCCACGACTGTGAGATCATGACCTGAGCCAAAACCAAGAATCAGATGCTTAACTGACTGCACCACCCAGGCGTTCCTCAATGTTCAGTCATCTTAATCAACCGGAGTCTTCAATACCCATCTACTGAGGTGCTTAGGAGGCTCAGTTGGTCAAGCGTCTGCCTTTGGCTCAGGTCATGATTCCTGGATTGAGCCCTGCATCGGGCTCCCTGCTCAGCAAGGAGTCTGCTTCCCCCTCTTTTCCCCCCTCTGGCTCGTGCTCTTTCTCTGTTAAATAAATAAATAGAATCTTTAATAATAACGATAGTAATTATTAAATTACCTACTGACTGCAAAAGTCATCATAATCCCCCTTGTTTTGTGTGCCAGTCATTGCTTCTCTTTCTCATGGTCATTGAAAATTGTTTACTTCACTGCTGGGGTCTGGGTTACCAAAATGAAGCCCTTTTCTTCAAGAGGCCCATAGGCCAGAAGAGGAGGGTGACCAACAAACCAAAGCCTGCCCCCTGAATGAATACTTAGTACTGAGGTAGCAGAGAGGGGGAAGTGATGGACACATTCAGGGAAAGAGGATTCCAAGACAATGTCTCAGGGCAGGTGACATCCGAGCCAGGTTCGAAGGATAAGGACACGTTTGTCAAGTGGGCAAAGGTGGGGACTAGGGAGAAAAAAATTCCAAATAGAGAGACCAGTACACATAAAAGTATCCTTTCAAGCATAGGGAGAACATTGGCAAGTGATGAACCAAACTTCACCCACAAATGCTTTCATCCATCCACATGTGAATTTTTAATGTGATTTAGTGGCCAAAATTGAACAATAGAAAGTTTTCATGAAGATACATATTTCTGGCTTCTTAAAAAAAAAAATCAGAAGGTTTGACAGCACTAGGCCAGCATTTCCTCATCAACTGCAATCCTTCAACAGCCGTTTCGAAAAGGCACCTACCCTTCAGTTTGCCACAACTCCCCCACTCCATCTCACCTACACTCGAGTGGCACACTCACATCATCTACCCACCCCTGAGCTGGCAACCGCTGCTTTATACTCTTACAAAAAGTCAGCTGCAAATCCATCCAGCCTAGAAACATTTTTCCTCTTGGAGCAATTTGTTAGGATGAAATTTATCACACAAGCTTTTGGGTTCCTTTTCCTTTTCTTGGCTTTCACGTTGCCTGTACCTTTCCTAATTCTTAAATAAGAGAGAAAAAACTTTTGGTCATTCACTGGTTGCTGAGATACCAGCTTCCCCTGTTTATTTCACTAATATTTTCTCTTCTCTCCTTTTATCAGAAATGCCTTACCCTTTCGCCCCATCCCCTCTCTCGTCACCCTCACTACAACCAAAACAACATCTCCATTTGTCTGCTCGTTTTGCTTTTCCAGCCACATTTCTTTTCATTCGCTGGAAGCTGCCCCACAGAGTGGTTAAGACAAATTCCAACCTCTGACATTGTTTCAGTTGTGTGCCCTTCCGGAGGTAACCTCTTCTCTCTGGCATCTGTTTGCTGAGCTGCAAATGAGGATGGTGACAGGCTTACCTTGCCAAGTCCTTACAAGGATTAAGTGACCCAAAGAAAGGTGAGGTCCAGCTCAGCAAACTATAGTTGTCATTAAATTCATGTGCCTCTCAGAGGCATCTATGGCTAGGAAGACCTCTTTGCCTTCATTCCTTCCAGTGACACTCTATTTTATTCCATAACATGTCCCACCTCCACAACGACAACCTGGAAGATGTAGGAGGTTTTCTTTCACACGACTGGTCACTGTGGATTCTGTTTGTCCATTTGTTTGTTTCTTTAATTTCTTCTTGTCAGACTCTTGTATGTTCTCTACATGTCTGATAAATTTCTCAGCTTTGGGGTGATACATTTCAGCCATTATAAAGCTATGAGAAAAATGTTCCCTCAGTGTACATTCCTCAATCTCTTTTTTTTTTTCCTGGAAAATAAATCATTTTGGCAAAGCATGTCACAGATTGCTAACATGTGTATCTAAACAAGCATCCACAAATCCTGCTCTCTTATAGAATGTTCCAAATACTTGGCTGTGTAGGTCATTTTGCTCCAAGAGGCAGAGGAAGCTGTAAGGAAAGCCATGTTTCCTTGAGACCGTTTTCCATTTCACAACGTTGAAGTCATTAATGAGGTGGTTTCTTTTTAGCAATGTCTATAATGGCTGTACCTTTTCCCTGAACCAGGGTGAAGTCTTCTCTCTGACCCAGAGCACTTGATAGATGGTTAACAAAATACTCACCTCAGGGGTGCCTGGGTGTCTCAGATGGTTAAGCGTCTGCCTTTGGTTCAGGTCATGATCTCCAGGTCCTGGGATCGAGTCCCATGTCAGGCTCCCAGCTCAGCAGGGAGTCTGCTTCTCCCTCTCCCTCTTTGCTTGTTCTCTGTTTGTCTCTGTCTCTGCGTCTCTCTCAAATGAATTTAAAAAAAAAATCTTCAAAATACCTCATAATTGGGTTCCCTCTCACACACCTATTTCCTAAATCATGCCCAAAATCTCTTTGCTATTTTACCTGGAACTATCAGTCCGAAACAGTGTTATATTAACTCAGTTACACAGTAATGCCTTGATCCACTGTTTCATTATCTTCAGAAATATCTGCATAGGGACAGAGGCATTTGGGTTCCTCCTCTGCCTTCAGAAGGCAAGGCCTGCTGGGCTGTTAGGAGCACCCAGGAGGGAGGATGACACACTAGCCCTGCCCATCTTGCAGCATCTGATGGCCCAGAGCCCCACCTGAACTGAGCCTTCCAGAATCAAGTGAGGCTTGTGAGCTTAGTGGGGAGGCATTCCAGACAAATGGCCCCTCAGCACTCTCTGGGTATTTTTTCAGCATGACAGAGAAGAGCCCGCGTTACAAGCAGTCCTTCGGTTGGCAACTCACGGGAGTGGTGTGCTTTTCACATGTTCGTAGCAAGCATTGGCCACAATCCCAAAATGTAATCGATGCCATTTCATGACATTATTAGGAAAATGGTCTCTATTTTTATCCCTTTTTTGCATCCATCTGTTTTTAATGATTTTTAAAAGCCATTTTTGCGGGGGGAGGGGTTGTTGCAGAGGTAGAGTTTAGTGAGTCATCAGTTGCAAATAAAAAAGCCATTTTTTAATCCAAAGGCCAAACCGTGGTTAAAATGAAACCGTAAGAGCAGTTTTTAATATCCAACATCTCTTCTGTGGATGTTTTCCTTTAGCTCATACAGAGAGAGGAAGCCCACATGAGGCTCGATCCCAGGGTGAGCCGAAGGCAGACACTTAACCACCTGAGCCATCCAGATGCCCCTTGACCAGCTCCTTGCGGAGTTGAATGATAAAGGCAAGCGTCATGGAACAAAGAACACAGGCCAAGAAACCGAGATTCTGGTCTAGTTCCACTGTCTGGTTGGGTACCCTTCAACAAATCATTTTACCTTCCGGGGCTTTTCCCCCTCTATCCTAAGGTCTACTACAAATTCCTTTAGTTCATGCACTGCAAACTGGCTGGTTCCTGCCAAAGAAATCACACATTAGTGTCTTGGTTGGCTCACAAAGTATTTTTTAAATTGGTAATTATTACCTAAAAATCCAAAAGTCCAATTGTGCAAAGATGGCCAGCAGCGAACCATGGCAACGACTGTCCAGAGCTGGCTAAGACTGCCAGCTCTTGGGGGGGGGGGCGGGGAGGAGGTTGTTCAGGTTCCCCGCGGTTTCCACCTGTCCCTCCAGGCTGGCACCTTGCCCTGCTTTCCTCATTAACAGAAGCTACTGGAATAGGCATGTGATTCTGCTACCCTGCTCTAGTCATGGATCCGCTGTGCCTTCCGAGGGCTCACCGTCCAACCACCCTCTTGTGAATCTGCTTCGATTCTTTAGTTATTCTCATAATGTGAAGTATATAATAAAAGCGTTTCTCCAGATATCCCTAATATTAAAAGGCCCGCATCATATCATTAGCTAATGCCAAGCTTATGAGCAATTAAAACCCTGAGTCTCCCTCACGCGAACAATCTCGTCTGTTTGCCTGCCAAACATGGTCTGCTCTGGCTGGCTATTTTTTAAAGAGAAGCTCCAGTTCTGGACTGAATTCCTATGTTTCTCAAAGGGATTTTTGTGATTATCAAATATATCACAGTATGAAATCATCAAAAGCTTTGAAATAAAGTCTGAAGCAAGAACAAAATATTATCATTTAAGTACACATGGAATGTATACTGACAAGGAGGGTGTCTCCATCAGTAAATATATTTCATGATTTTTATTTTACATGTTTCGGGTTTTTCAACTCCTTAGAAATACACCTTTTAAAGTATGTCAAAACCAAATAATAATACCAATTGAATATTACCTTGGTGAGAGAGACTTCATCTGAAGTGCATTTTAAGGGGGAGCACCTGGGTGGCTCAGTGGGTTAAGCTTCTGCATTCAGCTCAGGTCATGATCTCAGGGTCCTGGGGGCTTTCTGCTCAGCAGGGAGCTTGCTTCCCCTGCTCTCTCTGCCTGCTTGTGATCTCTCTCTCTCTGTCAAATAAATAAATAAAGTCTTTTTTAAGAAAAGTACATTTTAGGAACGCCTGGGTCCCTGCTTGGCGGGAAGCCTGCTACTCCCTCTCCCACTCCCCCTGCTTGTGTTCCCTCTCTCACTATGTCTCTCTCTGTCAAATAAATAAATAAATAATCTTGGGGGAGAAAAAGTACATTTTGGTGAAGAACGATTTATCAAACCTTATCATCCACTCCCTTTCTATATGGTTTACCAACCAAGCTGACACTCTGCCTTCCTGCATACAGAAGGAGATACATTTCACTCGTACCAGATTTACACATTCCGCACGCCTATGAAAGGGTGCTAAAAACAACATCATGTAGCCCTGTTGTTCACAAAGTATATTTAAACCATATCACTGCTTTTGAATCCTCTCTCAAGTTTTAAATTTGTTATATTCTTATATTAGGAATGAGTGGCAATGGCTCACTTTCAGAACTTACTGGTTAACCAAAAACAATCCATAACCATTTATTGCTAATATCAGAAAGTAAAAAAAATATGAAAATCAAGATAGTAGATGCAACTGGAAATGCAAAAGGAAAAAAAAAAAAACAAACAAAAAACAAAAAAAAACAAAAAACATCCAAACCAACTCCAGGGCTATTTGCAGGACAAGCCGAGGCAGCACTTGGCCCAGCAGGGTGTGACCCCACTCCGCTTTTCTCTTTTCTTTCCCTCTCATGCCTTTCTCTCTCTCTTTTGTGTTGAAGATCGGAGCACAGTGCTACTTGGAATGTTCGGCCCTAACTCAGAAAGGTCTCAAAGCGGTTTTTGATGAAGCGATTCTCACCATTTTCCACCCCAAGAAAAAAAAGAAACGCTGCTCTGAGTGTCACAGCTGCTGTTCAATTATCTGAGGCTGCTGGGGGTCTGGCCTCCACCCCACCTAAAGGTGACAGTGGCGCCGACCTCTCAGACCAAGCTCAAGCCATGAAGGAAGGCGCGACCAGAGAGGAAGTCCCTTTGCACGGAGCCCTGCTTCTCTACCCCAGGAGCCCCCAGCAAGCACAGCACACCAACTGCCACGTCCCCCCTCTTAGCCCGAAGCATCCACATTGTACACTCCATGAAAATGCTGAGCCCGCCCAGATGTCAGCCAGTGCTGCTGCTGACCATGTTGCAAATGAAAGCAAAGACCATGTTGCATTTTGCGTCTTCCCTCCATGAACGTGAAGCTCATGAGAGGAGATCATCACCAAGATACCAGAAGAGGAATTCAGTTCCTGTATTGGTGGCCTTACCCCGTGTCTTTTACAAAACCCAGGAACACTATACTAACCTTGTTCTCTGAATCTGTTGTTAAACCTATGTGTCTTGCATTTACTTGTATTATTTTTTTAAATGTACTAATTTATCAATTTACTCAGGCCTTACAAGTCCATACCAAATTAGCCTCAAGGCAAAGATTTTTATATTCATTTCCATTTTCAGCCTGTTTCTACCAAAGCTATTAGAACCAACGCGTACCTCTGAATGCCTGACTGTAAGAAGGAAACAAGAAAATGTTACAACTTTTGGAAATTTACAAAGATTTTTGAACCTGGTTGAAAGAAAAACACCACCTGAATTGTCGCAGGTCCCCATTTTTGCCAAAGATTCACCCTGGAAATGCTTTTGCTGATGGGTAGCCTTATTTTTTTCCCCCATATTTATATTGTCATGGCAAATTACAAATGAACTGTGTTTAAGAAAGTAGTATTTCTGCTTTTTAATCAAACTGATTGGGGAAGAATATGGCAGACCTAGGTTTTAAAATATTCTTTATTCAGCAAAGTGAAATTTCCTGCTCCCTCCCTTCCTAGGCGCCTGCCCTTTTCCTCCCTTAATTTCACTTTCTCCCTTGCCCAATAATAACCTGATCTAAAAGAAAGCTCTGGCCATGGGGCATGAAAAAGTAAATGTTTAAAAGTCCCCAAAGGTTAAGCAAAGTGTTTCCATATTTCCACTTGCTTCTACCCGAAGGGCTTCTCAGCTTGGTTCATGTCCCCTCCCCGTTCCATTTAAATGACATTTTCCAAGTACAGCTGGTACTAATATATCACCTCTCCCTACTTCCTACACTCATTGTCCCAAATGTGTATTTAGGGGGTGGATCTGCGGGTACCAATTTCTGAATCCGTTTATCCCCTGCTTCCAAAGTGCTGTGCTCTGTAGAACAGCACCTTGGGTCTTTGAAAGTAAAAGCTCCCAGTAAGGAATGATGTGCGCTTTCTATATGCCTCTTCCAAATAGCGAGGGATTCTTGCATCACAGAGTGAATTATTTCCTAGCTTTTAATTAGAGACGATAAAGTCTCCTAATTAGTCTTATTTGCTTGCAATTACCCTGGAAACACCCAGGTAGACAGTTTACTTTTGATTTCAATTGCATAAGCAAAGTGCCTCTTCCAGCATCAAATGACACAAATTTTAGCATAACAATTTCCAGATTCACACTCCTTCTGTTGGAAAAATCCAGTCTTTTTCTAGTCCCTTCTGCTCCCTGAGATAGCCCCATATAAAAGAAACATATGATGTGGGTCTTCTCTATTAACGCCTTCCATGACATCCCCTCAGTTTTGGGGTTTTGTTTGTTTGTTTACAATTTCTGAAATGAGTTGTTCCTTCTTCCACGTTGCAAGTCCGATTTCCCTGCTCAACCATCCAGTTGCTAAACATTTTCTTAAACACACACATACAGGCACGCATACACACAGAGACACACACACCCCCAAACTAAAAGAAAACGGGAGTTTTGTGAGCCAAAGCTTGACATTTAGAGACAACTAGGACTTTCTTCCTCTGTAAATGGAAATCAACCGTCCATAAACAGTAACTTTATAGAGGTTATGGATTCCTTCTTTACAAACAATAATGAGCATTTAGCCCTGTAATAAATGAAATGCTGTTAGCCAGTTTTGTTGCATCATTGCATGGTTACATCTTACTAAAGGGCCATTCCTCACTTCTCACTGATGTTGATGAAAGAGTGTGTATGTTTGCTCTACCAAGGAGAACTTTCCAGACATGTGCATCTAAGAGGCAAATGATTCCCCAGGCCATGACCTGCCTACTGGACCATGGGAATTAACGAGTTCACAGTGAGAAAATCACTCTCCCACCTAGAACCAGAACCTGGAGATAGTCTGTTAGTGTCTGGGTGGAGAGGCTGCTAAAGGTCATAAAGTTCATAAAGCTCATTATTAAATAAAATAATGAAGAACAAAACGACATAAATGAGTTAATGTCATTCCACCAAATTAACCATGTGTTGCCTGTTTCATGGCAAGAGGTAGTTCATTTCAGTAAAACATGTTTCCTGCCGTAAGATTAAATAAAACTATATTCCAAAGCCAAAGATCAGAAGAGATCAGAAAGAAGGATCTGAAGAAGGATCGTTGACTTTTGACCAACTTCCAAAGACAAGAAGGGGAAGCCAATCTCCATTGGAAGGTAGAGTCTTAGCTTTTCAGAGCCAAAAGAGGCCCCAGAAAATACAGTCCAACTCCTTCATTCTACAAATGAGGGAACTCAAGTCCAGACGGGTCAAAAGAAATGTGTTGTGACAGACCTGGAACAGACCCCAGCCGTTCTGCTTCCCATCCAGTGCCCCGAACTCCGCACTGTAATCTATTCATTATCACAGATACGAGTTGTAGTTTTGCAGGTGTGTTATTGGAGTTGCATTTGTTCATCCTACAGATCTTAGCCCCATTTTGAATACATGACTTAGGCCACTATAATTTAGATAATCCATCACACTGGATAGGAATTTGATCTGCAGTATGCTTGGGATCCACAATGTACAACGTTCTATAATCCTCATCTAATTGCACAGTATACAGCAATGTAATCCCAATCTAGTGGCTTAATCAAGTAGCTGGTTTGACAGATTTTTTTTTTTCAATCAAATGGTTGGTTATTTGGTAGAATTAATGGACCCCCTGGGCTGTTTTGGAAATACAAAAGACTACTACAAGAGTCAAAGCCATGTCATCGTAAGTAATCTGGGCTGATTTCTGCCAAGAAAAGGTACACTCAAAGAACAATTACTAAATGTAGTAACTACAGCAAGCCTAAACCAGGAAGCAGTAAGCTGGAAAATGAAAAAAATAAGTCATACACTTATGACAAGAACTAAGTTTTGGTCCTGAGACTCCAATAACAATATGTCTGATAATGATACGCAAAGAACCATTTGGAAGATTTCTGGTCCATAAAAGAAGTTCCAGATGCAGTGGATGTAACCATACACAATTTTCATAGAACCGTCAATGAGGAAATAATATTTAAATGGTAGTAAAAGAGAAATCACAACCATGTTCACAGTTTTAGGAGAAATTAAAGCTAAAAGCCAAACTTGAGGCCAACAAAAATGTACATTATGTACTGTGTAGGTTCTTTGAGCAGTTAATTACCTTGCCAAATAGACTGTTCAAAAAGAAATACTTGACCTGCAGTAAGACTTCAAACATGTAGTATTGCATTCACAAAGGCAAAGTCATCCATGTGACCAAAGTGATAGATTAGAAATTGAGGTTTTGCTTTAAAGGAATGTTTGGCACCATGCTAGAGATGATTATCTAACCCTTTATGTCTTCAGCCTCTATGTTTGGATGCCAGAATGCCAAATGTGCCTTCACTCTCAACAGTGAGAGCCACAGGTCACCAGCTACTCTCTTATGAGTCATTGAGTAGGCTGCCTGAGTACAAATAAGGAAACTCAACAGAGTATTTTCATCTCAAGAACCATTAGGAAGAGAAGGAGAAAAAGAAGATGGGGGAAATCGTGTTTCTTAACAAAGAAAGTTAGGTACCTTTGAAAAAGAAACATTTAGAGAATGGAGAGAAAACTAAAATGAAACACAAGGCAAAACACATACACCTGACAATTCTCCCAGGCACTGGCTAAGTTCTGCCTGGCCTCCAGAGCCCTAGGGAAGAAAGGAGGACTGTTCATGTGAAGAGTGTCCCAGAATCAGCCTAGGCGGTTCATCATATGATGATTCTACATAATTCCTCCTCAACGTTCCTTTAAAAACGATGAAATTCTGAACAGTGCTTTTTGGGACTCCAGTAACGATGTGGGGGGTGGGGGGTGGTCTTCATGCTCACACCTTCTCTGATAATATGGAGCAGACAGTCAGGGGAAATTTACCAAGGAATATGAGTGAATCAATTATCTGGGAAGTTTTTTAAGCACTAGCATGACTTAAAAACCTGAAAAGGATGATGTTGCAGTATCTGGAAAGACGGTAACTTGTATAACTTGTATTCATCTTCAGTGCAATAGCTCCAAACAGAACAATGGCCTTTAGCATGCACAACAACGATAACAGAACCCAAAATCATGAGCTAAAGCAACAATGCCTGGTGCTTCAGTGTCCACAAAGCCCAGAAAGGAGATGAAAACGCCAAGCTCCACACACAGGCACTTCCGGTTTCAGAGGCTGGGTGGCGCTAATTGGAGATCTCTGTGGGTTAGTAATGAGTCAAGGAGGATTTGGCTCATCTGTGAATTCAGGGATGCGAGTTCAACAACAGTTCCTGGCCTTGAACTTCCAGCACAGGAAATGAGAGTAAAAGCTACATGATTATTCTTGGTCACAATCTTTTTTTTTTTTTTTCCTCCTTGGGGAATATTATGTCAAAATCCAGAGTTGTTGTGTGCATGTGTATGTGTTTTACACATGTCCTACTCTGGCAATTTCATTGTGTCTTGAGTTCGGCAGTGGATCAGAAGCTTCTTGCTGCTATAGTCAGCATGATTTTGTTGTATTTTCAGCCATGTCCTCCAAGCCTCTCAGTATATCAAGTTACCTTTGACGAATGGGGTCTGATTGGCGTTTTAGGGGATATGAGGTCTGGGACAATATGAGAGGGTCCCCAAGGCACAGAACTGAGGCTCACCCTGCAAGCCCTATTAGCTCCCCGAGCTTCCCAGTAACCGTCTGCATGTCAGTCTTTGGAGTTTATGTTAATTCTTTGCAGGAAAAAAATAGTAAAACTTTCATGGCAGGATGGTATGTTTGGGGCAGGTTTGTAAATACCTACCTAAAATTACCACCACCTGCCGTTTTTTAAATCAGTTTTGGTTTTTTTTTTAAAGCAGTCGGGTTTTGTTCTCCTAGAGGAGCCATGGCAGGAAGGTTAATGAATTCCACATTCTTCGCATCACCTGGCTTTAATTGTTTCTTTGCCCTGAGTAAACAGTAATTACTATTGAAGTACATCTCAGCAGAATCTTATCCCACGGAAACGTCCGTGCTGCTCCCCTTGTGATCACTACGGGGGAAATGATAGGCAAGGGAAGGGCTTTGGCTTTCTTACAACCTGCTTCTTATGTGATGGCTATTCTATGTACATTTTCGTAATTAATTGAATATTATTTCACGTTCTCTTTAAGCAGTTTGCTTTATGCCACGTTCTAACTTTAAAGTCATTAAATTGTCTTTTCTCCTGCTCTCATTTCTGCGTTATCTGAGGGTGTCTTCACCAGCCACTTGAGCAAACTGCCGTCCCCAGGCCTCCGTTAGAACAGGAAATTGTCTAGCCCTTTGCTACTCCACGTGTGTCATGGGGACCAATAACCCGCATCACCATGGAGGAGCTAGTTAGCACTACAGAAACTCAGGCCCAGTCCAGACCCCCTGAATCCAAACCAAATTTAAAATTAAGCCTGCATTTAATGAGACCCCCAGGTCATGTACGCATTAAAATCTGAGAGGTACCGACGGACGAGACGACCAAGTTTACCATCAGTTGTTATATCCAAACACCCAAGGAAGAAACCATCGGCTTTGTTTGTCCCTCTGAGGCTACCCTTTAGGTACTCGTTAGGCTAATATTTGAGTTGTTTGGGTTTATTGGATGAATAAAAAGGCTTTCAGAAGCCTGTCATGTGCTGCCCAGCTGCGGTAAAGCAATAAGCCTATTTGGAATTAAAAACAGAAAAAGCAGCATCTGGTTTGAAAGAGCTGCTAAATCTGAAATACTTCTGTTCTTCAAGGTTTTTTGCTGTTTAGAAGGGAGAGAGAAAAAAATGCCTTCCAAAACAAGAAAGATTCATATCACAGGAAGTTATAAACATATAAAATGAAGATAAAACAAATTTCTGGGGCATAAAACTTTGGATGAAGCTTCTGTCTGCGTTGTTTCAGATGTTCCCTAGATGCCAAAATCAGGGTTGACTACAAGCATGTCCTCTAAATGGGGCCTCCACAGATTTATATCCCCACTGTCCTATACACAGGCCAGAGCTGTATTCACTTAGTGTATTTTTACTAAACATCACTGGAAGCCATACTTGGTTTTCCCCACACACACCTGCCCCCTCCCCCATGTACAAGAGCTCTTTAAAAATGCACTCGTGCAGGCACACAAACACACGCACATGGAAGTGTATCACCTTATTCAAATCCTGTTGTTGCTGAAGAAGTCCTGAAGGCAAATTATACCTCTCTTCAAACAAATGAAGAGCGAGCACCGGGTCACCACTTCCTTTGTACCTCCAAGTGGTTGCTAGTTACCTGGCTAGCAGATCAACAATTCCATTCCCAAATAAGGACCTGGTGTCACTGTGCAGGTACAATCATTCAGGGACCACCTCCTCTGTGAAGGACCGCCTTCCCCTTCCTGCAGCCGGCTTCCCTTCACTCTGTTGATAGACCTCTGATCTCAGTACTCAAAATTAGGTGTCCTCTTTCATGCCCTAGAATGCGGGAACACATTGGTGTCCCAAGATACCTTTAAATTGAAAATACTTATAAACTGGGACAGCTTTTACATCTGGGAGCAGTTTGGCTACCCAAAGCAGCCAGCATTCTCGGAAGGGTTTAGTCAAATCCCAAAACAAAGTCTTACCAAAGATTATTTTTCATTCTGCAAATATATCCTTGATTTCTTGCTCTTAACCACTGGTCCAAGCTGCCAAAAAGTGCTTTTTACACCATGGACGGCCACTGCTCTGCATACCCAACACTTCACACAAGAAAGCCTGTTTTTTCTCTTCGTAAGAAACTAGTAGGGTGGGGCACCTGGGTGGCTCAGTGGGTTAAAGCCTCTGCCTTCGGCTCAGGTCATGATCCCAGCGTCCTGGGATCGAGCCCCGCATCAGGCTCTCTGCTCAGAGGGGAGTCTGCTTCCTCCTCTCTCTCTGCCTGCCTTTCTGCCTACTTGTGATCTCTGTCTGTCAAATAAATAAATAAATAAATAAAAAGAAGAAACTAGTAGGGCAAGAAAATTCTCATCAACAATCAATCTCTCTTTAAGAATTCATTTACCCGTAATTTTTAAATGTTTGATTTCTAGTCCCTTTATGGCAACAATAAAGGAAAATCCCAGTCCAAGATATCTGAGAGCTCCTTTTTTGAATAAAAAACATTCCTAGTAAATTAAGCACATGGAAATAATCAAGTGCTAAGAAACACCCTGATCAGAGCCCACTTGCTTCTACTCCTCCCCTCGTCCTCAGCGTACAGCGCAGAGCTTGCAAGAGTGAACCAGTGGCACATTGGTTCCTTTTGGCTATGTCCTGAAGTTGGCTCAGATTTTGGTAATCCTGAAATTTGCATCCCATTTCAGTTGGACCTTATTTCTCATTAACTGGTGTTTATGTTTCAATAGGGAAATGTTTCAGCTTTAGCTTCCCAAGGTAGCTCAAGCAGGAGCTAAATGTTGAACAAAATCTTCCTCTTAAAAACATTTCCAACCGATTTTAAAATTCCAATGTCTTAAATCCACTCAGTAAAATTGGCTACCCACCCCTCCAAATAGTTTATCTTGATATGCAGATTTCAAGAGGAAGACAGAAGATGGAGGTTCGGAACAGCCTAGAATCTTAGTGTACCTCACCAGGCTGTAGACGCTTAGAAATCTCCAGGAACAACACAGAGAGGCCAAGAAAGCATGTGATCTGTTCATACATTTCCTGTAGAAAGAACCTGCAAAGTAACAGGATTAAATTTCTATTTTAAACTCATAGTTCTGCATGTATCCATTCTCGAGATGACAATAATTCATCATAGCCCTTTTTGTGTATGCATAGTTTAAATTTATTTTAAGTGAATAAATGCTCTTTTAAATAATTTTAAGTTGTATATTATTTGTGACTCAGAGATACCTATATTTCTTGCTGGTAATTGTATCTTCAGCATCACCAAAAGAATATTACCATTCTCATTTTGGTAATATTGATATTCTATGTTAAAGCAAAGTATTCTCTTTGAGGGAATGTTGTTTGTTCGTTGGGGAGTGGTTGTATTTGGGGTTTGAATGATTTTCCCCAAGCCCTATTGGCCCACAATCAAGGTCAAAGTATATATGATCCTGTATATTGGGAAGTCTTTAAAAAAAAAAAAACCTCAATTATTCAGTATGCTAATGAAATTGTACAGTCAGAGGAACTTGGAGTCAATTATAAAGCAAAAGAGCTTGGGAAATATTTACTTCACTCCTGATAATGAGGACCTTGATCAGAGACTAGAATAATCCCTCTAAATTCCTTAACATTAGAGACAAGTCTCTGCCATACACTACCAATTACAGTGCTTTGCACCTGCTCCTTCTTTTCTCATCCTGTCCCTGTTTCTTTTTCTTGTTGTTAGACATCACCTCTTCAGATACCCCAGGATCACAACAATCAGCCACTAAGCCTTCTGGATCTCCCTGTACACGATTCCAAACAATCTCATTCATTAAAACAAAGGGAACTCATTGTAAAACAAATCCCAAAAGATTCATCTAGCAAAGAATGACCAAAATTCTTCCACTCCAAGTAAACTTTCACTAGTAGAAATTTTCAACAGAAAATAAAATTTGCAGAATTGTTAAATAGTGGTTTAAAAGCTACTTCTTAATAATTTGCTTTAATGTTTTGAAGAAAGCTAAAAAAAGATAAGGGGCCCCTTATTTTATAGAAAGCATCTCCTGGGTGAAGAAGACAAGCAGTTCTCTGGGAAACTTTATGAAATAAACATTTTAATCAATGTGGTGTTATTTTCAGAGATACACCTCACTTAAGATCCCAGAAATGCTTTCTATTATACTTAAAGCCTAAATAATTTGAAGAGTGAATTGGGTCCCTGCGGCAAAATTTGGTTCTCTCCTGGTGGCTCTTTCTTTCCCAATCAATGAAAGAAAGAAAACATGAATTACCACATCAGTCAATGGAGCTAATAAACCTAGAAGTAGAATGAGCGTGCGAATTTATACATTTCATTCAAAAACGCCCCCATAGAAAAAAATTTCAGGAAATTCCCCTTCTCCTTACCTTTTGTTAATTGCAAAATAGACACATTTCCAGGAGCAAGGAGTTGCTGAGAGTTTATCTAGAGCTCACCTCAAGGCACTGGACAATCATTCCCCTCCACTCAGTGCTCACACTGCCTGGGCCATCAGCTGAAAGCACACAACCTTCATTTCTACAGTAGGTGTCTTTGAATTACCCTTTGAGGCTTCGCTCCTTTTCTCCTTCAATCTCTCCTGCTGTAAGCTTTGATCGGAGCTACAGCAAAGCATTATCTTCCTAAAGGTTATACGGAAAAGTAGAAAAAATTGCAATCTCCATAGAACAACCCCGGTTGGCACCAAGCCACCTCCAGGAGAGACTGCAAACATGCTGATCCATGTTAGTGAGGATAGACTAACTCAAGGACTTCAAAGACTTACCCAAGCAGTAATGACTAGGATGGAGCCCTCGGAAAAGGCATCACGCCCCAGTGGAAAGGGGTTGGTTCTAGGTCAGAAAAACCTGGCACGTGCTGCCTTTCAACTGTCGGATCTCGGGCAAGTTACTTGACTTCTCTGAGCATCACTTTCATTATCTATATAATGGTAATGGTAAAATGGCAATTACAATGCCTAGAAGCATGATTGACACCAGAATTAAGAAGAATTAATAGAAAGGATCCTGTTTAGAGTAAAAACATCCATCAGTGGTAGCAATATTCATATCTATATTTCCCAGACGCAGTGCCTTGCACAAAATTAAGGTTAATAAATATTTGTGAAAGGGAGGAATGGTGGGGGAGAGAGGGAGCGGGAAGAAAGAACTTTGAAAAAGATTCAAGGCTAGCATGGAGAGAGGTATTTCACTTTTTAATTAATAACTTTCTCAAATATATATATACATACATATATATATATATTCATTTCTTTAATACCATGGACCGGGGACACCGTGGAATGTTAGCCAACACCACAGATCCTGCAGATTAGTCTTCTGACGACTGCTGCGGTTTCACTGCCTGTTAGAGCAATTACGTTCACCTTCCCTCTTACAGCCAGCTACAGGTCATCACCTGGGCTCTGCTATCCCAGATCCTCTCATCTCTGCTGACACTAGGAAGCCCAGTTCTGTGGTGGTTTCTCCTGCCATCAACCCCAGTCTACAAAGGACAACCACTATAGAGCCTCTCTGGGAGCAGGTGCCCCTCTCTAATGCATCCCTTAACATTTCTGTGAAGGGAGTGTCTGCTGAACCTCCAGGTGAACAGAGTCAACTGATGAGTTCGCGGGTCCTACGTAATAAATCCATTCCAGCAGGCCCACCTCCCTGAGCCTTTTATCCTCAAATATTCTTCCAGGACAGTTCTGGCATCTTCTCTCCATTAATATAAGCCATTTTCCCCAAGCTTTAAAGAGCCATCCCAACAGCTCAGTAGAACAAGATCCAAGTGTAAGAATGTTAAGTCCTGATTCATGGGAGAAGGTGCCCATTAAAAAAACCCCTATCCAGTCTTAAATTCTGCCACCCTCCCCCTCATCCATTGAGATGGGAGCCCGACACCCTCAAGATCCACTCTCATGTGCATTCTAACTAATCCCGGTTTATGTTCTTCGAGTCCTCAGGCAGCTTCTGTGGAAGATCTTGTTCTACCATCACCCAGAAAGTCCTTCCCTGGTTGGGTTATCCTTAGATTTGAACTTAATTATCGATAAGAGGTTGTGGGAAGTATGTGAAGAGGTCAAGTATTAACACAGGCAACATCCTCCTTGGCTGGGGCCTCGGCCTGGCCTCAGTAAGGGGAGGCTGATCTCTACCAAGGAGAAGTGGGCCCCTTCCGCTAGGGAAACTCAACTCATCCACTAATTGTCCCCATTCCAGCCCTCCGTGTCCCACTCCTTCCCTAGAAGGAGAAGGACCTTGACTTAAGGATAGGAGCTGCTGGGCTAGTGGATGCAGCCTTTTCAGTAATGCAGCAGCTCTCCCACTCAGGTCTGAGGCCTGGTGTTGGGCACAGTGTGCCCTCCAGCTCCAGGAACAGAGGATGTCTTCAGTTGTGGCATTCATGTCATGCCCTGAATGCTTTGACTGTATTTAACAACCAACTAATCCCACAGTCCTGACAATTTCCATTGTTCCTGCATCTCTCAGATGTTATAGATACTGATTAGCCAGCACATACATTTCCATATGTAGCCCAACCCAGGGAACTCTTAGTCATTGTGATGCTATGGATGCCTTATGACCCCTCCCCATCCCCCACCCCGACAGTTAACATCACTGCCTGTGGCATTTCAGCTAAGCATCCCAGAAGATAGCTATGCTGGATTTTATCCATTCACACCCCCCACCACCACCACCTAGATCCACTCTCCACTCTTACTCAACCTGCTTCTCAGGAGGCCAACACTTATGGACTGAATCAATGGGCTCCCAGCTCCCTTGCTCTCTGCCTTCCCATTTAATTCTGCTAAAAATCAGAATGTGGAACAGAGTGATTTGGGGATACTTTCTCTCCCCACCAGGCTTTGGTTTGGGACTGGCTGGGTCATCCTAAAAAAGATCACAGCTCCCAGGTGGCATTCCTCTTCCACTCTCTCTGGGGTCTGATAATCACTTACTCTTCTTCTCCTTCAGCCTAGGAGATGCTCACCTCTTCTAAATAAGTATTTGGAGCGTTTTATCACCCCTTGTTGGTTTCCTTAACTCTTCCCACACATTTATAAATAGCATCTTCCTTGAACTGTCCTCAATATCCTGCTGCAGTGTACCCCTTGTTTCCCAGAGGGCCCCTTACAGATGCTGTAGTCACCTTCTCTCACATTGTAACAAATCCTTACTGCTTCTGCTTTTCTTCCCTAAGTTTCTCTAAAAGGCAGCCCTTTCTATCAGAAAATTCTGAGGGAAGTTCTTTGGGACGGGCTGAAAACGCTTGAGAAGGGCCACGCCACATTGTCCCTAACCACCACCCACTGGCCAGCAGAGATGGCAGGTGCTCAACTACTTGTTATGTGAGAGTGACTTTCTTGCCTACCAACAGATCTGCACTAAAGACTGGGCTGGATTTTTCTCATGTCCTTTGTCCCCAGATGTCCACCTCCATATCCTAGTCCTTGACCATCAATCCCAACATTCACCTTCCTATTTTCATGAGGACTTATCCATTCCTCATTCCACGAGCACTCCCGGCTCCCAGCTGGGATATGCCAGGGGTCTGAGTCCCAACAGAGCCACCTCTGGGATCATGAAATCCAGTCCCTTCCTAAATGTGACATCCTAAATTAATGTGTAAGTGAAAGTAGCTTTGGGGTTCATTTTGAGTGTGCTTGCTGTTGTTATTCCAAGTATATTAAAAAAACTAAAGACTTTTTTGAAAGTTTTCATGAAGTCAAAAGACAGAAGACTTGCTTTATTGGCGTTAATACAGATTTTCTTGGCATATCATGATTAAGGAACAAGGCTCATTTCAACCCCAAAATGCCAGAATTAAAGACACTTGCATAATACCAGAGTTAAAAAAAAAAAAAATCACAGAAAATCAGCTGCTGTAAGATTTTAGAGAGCGCAAGAGCTCGACGACCATCACAGACTTCCCCCGAGCCAGCAGCGCAGCTTTACCCAACAAACATGCAAAATTTCTGAGTTTAAAAAAGTCACAAATTTAAAATATGCTAAATGAGAAAGAGTATTTGTGATTAATCATTTTGGGCCTAGCTTTGGGAGAGCATCACATGAGTCTAAAATCAGAGTTTAGCTGCAACGTCCTTAGACCTAAATGATGGCTTTAGTTACATATTTTTTTCTGAGGCTGTTTTTTTGTTTGTTTGTTTGTTTGTTTGTTTGTTTTTAATCACAAAAGGGCCTCCTTATTCAGGAGGTCTTTGAGAATTATGCATGGCCAAGAATCACCCAGAACTGGAGGTTTCTCAATTTCAGCTACTGTTGTCTCCTTTTTTAATCTGAGCAATCTCTGTTTCTCATATAGGTAAGCACTCAATTAAAACAAGAAGGGAGTATTTTCTTGAAGGAAGCTTGCAGCTGGATTTTCTTTGGGGGTGTGAGGACAAAGCATTGGTTTTATTAATTTCCGGCCCTTAAATCATAAATCTCGTCAGAGACCAATTGTTAAATAAGACATGAGAACGTAAAGACTTTCTAGACCCATTTCCTAATTACTCCCACTGTACTTAAACCATTGGCATATTATAAATCTAAATTGGAGGAAGATTGGGATATATGCAGATTACGTTCTGAAATTCAAGGTAAAGACAAAATAATTTGCAAGTGTGTGAGCCAGAGAAATTATTTTGTTGAAAACACAGATACTGTTTTGCATTTTTAGCATCAATAGGCTGCCTCTGGGCCTTGTGCCTGAGTTGGACCTAAGGGGGACAGGTACCCTCCTCCACAGGGGTAGACAAAACTAGACAGTGCTCGAATGCAGGGGGAAGGCTGCTCGTGCTGCCCATGCAGGTGGGTCTGGGAAGCTCAAGGCCACCAGCTGTGTTCTGCCGGCCACATCAGCTTCAGATGGTCTCGCACTCCGTGGTGGCCGTGGAGCAGGCCCCACAGTCACAGCGGACAGCCACGGGGTAGGTGTAGAAGGGGTCCACTCCAGGGGCGCAATTGGGCAGCTTGACTGTCACTTGTCTGGTCTCGTTGTAGGTACAGACTCGATGATGGGCTTCAATGTAGGGGGGTTCCAGAATGGGCTTCTGTCCCCACAAGTAGAAAACAGAAAACCCATTAGAACATACCATCCTGTATCTTGTTCTCGGTACCATTTATCACTATCAGAAATTAACTCACTAGTCATTTATTTACTTGTCAATCTCTCTCGTCCCAGTAGAAGGCAAATTTCTGAAAGCAGCAACCTGCTTTCCATATCCTGAGCTCCCAAAAGAGCCATGGCACATGGCAAGTGCTCAGTAAATATTTAGGAAGTGGATATTCCTGATCATTGCAAAAGTCTTCTAACTGGTCTCTCTTCCACCGTCATCCCCTACAGTCTCTTTATGACACAGCAGCCCCAGGCAATTCTTTTTAAAATTAAGTCAGATCCTATCTCTTCTCTGCTCAAAGCCCCAGACATTTCCCATCTCACTCAGAGTAAAAGTCAAAGACGTGCGCCTTCAAGACCCTCTGCTATGTCTCCATCCTCCCTGTCTTGCTTTCTCACTCTGCTCCAGCCACAGGAGTCCCTGATCGTTCCTCAGACCCACCCACGAACAGTCCCACTCCAGAGTCTTTGCCCTGTTAATCCCAGTGCCCAGAACATTCTTCTCCCTTATGACTGACTCTTTTGCCAGCCTGCCATTTTGCTCAAGTGTCACCTTCTCACAGAAACCTTTCCTGACCATCTTTAAAATTGCAACATCCCACCTCCACACCCTGCCATGTCCCCACCCTCTTCCTGCTTTATTCTTTCCTCTGTAGCACTTGTTAGGACCGGGTGACACTTTACATATTGTATTTATTTGTGTTGTGTTTCCCCCACCATTAGAACAAGGATTTATGCCCATTTTACTCACTACTGCACTTCTACTACCTAGAGTAGTCCCTGTCACCGAGGAGCTTCTCAATTGCTATTTGTTGAATCAATGACAGAAGACAGAGCAAGGAAGGTTCCAGAATGCCCTGTGGGCTGTTCTGATCATCAAAGGATTCACTTTCTGACTTCCCCTTTTATACATCTTGAACTCCAAGATAATTTTATAAAGAGCCTAGAGATCAGGAAATGAGCACAAAATAGTAGTTTAAATCTCAAGCCCTGGAGTGGAACCTCCATCTTCTAGGAATTCACCAAAATGACCAACACAAATGAGAGGCACCCACACTATGTTCTTTAGGCCTTTTAGAAAACGCAAGTTGTTCCCTTGGTCACATACTAGAATCCACTAGAAAGGTGATCTTGTCGACATCCAGAGAACAGGCACTGTTCAAAAAGGAGTGTCCTCCCAAATGTTACCATGGCAAATCTGGAAGAGTCTATAGTGTTACCCAGCTTGCTCTTGCCATTGTTATAAACGAACAGGTTAAGGTCAAGATTCTTGCCAAGAGAATGAATGTACATACTGAGCAGGTTAAGCCCTCAAAGAGCCTAGATAGCTTCCTGAAGCACATGAAAGAACGTGATCAGAAAAAGAAGGACGCCAAAGAGAAAGGTACTTGGGTTCAACTGACACGCCAGCCTGCTCCACCCAGAGAAGCATACTTTGTGAGAAGCAGCAGAAAAGAACCTGATCTGGTGCAACCTCTTCCCTAGGAATTCATGGCATGATAAGTGTACAAAAAATAAAAGGCCACAAGACTGTGTAAAAAAAAAAAAAAAAAAAAAGAAAAGAGGGACGCCTGGGTGGCTCAGTGGGTTAAGCCGCTGCCTTCAGCTCAGGTCATGATCCCAGGGTCCTGGGATCAAGTCCCACATCGGGCTCTCTGCTCAGCAGGGAGCCTGCTTCTCCCTCTGCCTCTGCCTGCCTCTCTGCCTGCTTGTGTTCTCCCTCTCGCTCTCTGACAAATAAATAAATAAAATCTTTAAAAAAAAAAAAAAGAAAAGAAAAAAATTCAAATCCTGTAATCAGACCCTTAACCTTAGGCCCCTGTTGTGCTACTTGCTGAAGATTTTGGAAAGTCCACTTAGTTTCTTAAAGCCTCGGAATCCACAACTGTAAAACAAAATCTTCCCCTCACAGCCTCTTTATGGGGATAAGGTAGGATGACAGATGGAATGCGCAAGGCCCAGCACCAAGTAAGTGTTCAGTAAATGTCATCTCTTGTTCCTACCAGAGCTGTTCTAAGAGTAAGGAAGTAATAATCAAAGTAGCAACTTACAAGCTTTCAAAAAACAATGTCTTCACTTGTATTGGGTACGTAAAACATAGGTAATGAGGCCCAGAACAAAGTTCTTCCATGAACATCATGAAAAAGATTGGCTTTGCTTTTTCTAAGGACTACGCGGAAGAGCTCAAGTTAATATCACAGCTTTCTCCACTTTTTAAGACCTCTTCAGTTTGCTTCGTATCCTCTTACCCTCAGTAATCTGGAATCTCAAGCAGAGTTGCCACATAAAATCTAAGACACTCAGTAATATTTGAATGTCAAAATAAACAACAAAATTTTTTAGTGTAAAATATGCTCCCAAATATTTCATGGGGCAGACTTATACCAATAACAAAACACAAAACAAAACAAAACAAAAAACCCCACGATTGTTTATCTCTCATTCACATTAAACTGCCATCATGATCTGGTTTGGTTTGGGTTTTTTTGATAAATCTGACAACCCTAAACCCAGGCCAGGAGCAAAGGCTATTTTCAGCAATGTTCCACCTTTGAAGTAAATCCAGCCACTTTGTTGTCACGGACATCCTCATTTTAGACATGCTCTCCAGTTCCCAAAAATAAGTGCTTTATATCTCAGAAACTTTCAGATTACTGGGAAAATAAATTTCATTCTTTTATTTATTTTCTGTAAGTGACCTCCCTGTACATACAGTAGAGTAAAGGCATAAATAAAAGCTGGCTAACATGAAGGAGAATCTTATTCTCTAATTGTCTTGATGCTTCCATTTCTCCGTGAGAACATAGTCCCTGACCTCCTGTGGGTGCCCAGGATCCAATTAAAGACATTCATCAGGGGCGCCTGGGTGGCTCAGTGGGTTAGGCCACTGCCTTCGGCTCAGGTCATGATCTCAGGGTCGTGGGATCGAGCCCCGCATTGGGCTCTCTGCTCGGCAGGGAGCCTGCTTCCTCCTCTCTCTCTGCCTGCCTCTCTGCCTGCTTGTGATCTCTCTCTGTCAAATAAATAAATAAAATCTTAAAAAAAAAAAAAAGACATTCATCAATTTTTAAAGAGAAGAGGAAAATGAGCTGAATTGAAGGAAACACAGTTTGAAATCTGGGCCCAGAAAGAGCTCCAAAGAGCTGAGAAATGAACTTTGAGTCAGGGTAGACACAGCCAGGCCAAGCCCTGAATACGAGAAGATACCAAAGGTCCCCAAGTCAGTTTGATGTCAAGTCACGGCCATGGTATCCTTAGCAGTTGAATTTCCATTTGGCTGTTAGGTCTTATACCCCTAGATGATGCAAAAAATACAGCAAATTGGGTGGAATAGCTTTATCTCATTTGGAGATTTCATCACCATCCCCAATCCACTCATGGGGTCATACTTTTATCTAAGTGATAGCAGGTTGCTCTCTGAGTCCCTGACAAGATGGCTATTTTTTCTCATGCCAGTGTCCTCTCGTGGTGCTCATGGACTTCTAAGTTGGCATCAATTAGGTTAAAAGATGTATGACTCCACATAGAGGTCAATCCCGTATAGTTCAACAAATATATATTGAGTGTCTTGTTCCTACATGACACTTCAACAAGGGCTATCAAAGGCGCAAGAATGAAACTTCTCTCCTAAAAAAACTTACAATCTTGTGTTGTGTGGTGGGGAAAAGTAACACAAAAGGTAAACCAGAGTCCAGGCTGACCAGGGAGTCAGAAAATCTCTAGGGAAGGAGTTGGCCCTGGACACAAGCATCATAGGATATATTTAATAACAACAGATGAAAATGAGAAGGGATATGAGAAAAAGACCAAATGTGAGATTTCACAAGGGATGTTTAATAAAACTTTTCAAAATCAGTCTGACAAGACCAAAGCTCAGGACATGGGTAGACATTGGGAAAATAGGCAAACTTCATATTGCTGAGAATCTTGGATGTTGGCTTTGGAATTTCCAATAGTGGGTGCTCATTAGAAGTCTTTGAACCAGGGTGACAAACCCTCACTGCAGCTTCATTAATAACCAACTCGGACCTCAGTACAGAGTCAACAGTCACTCCATGGCGTGATGGGACACTCTATGATGAATGGGCCCTTTTCTTCTCATCTTGCAAACATCTCCTCACCTCAGCCCAATAGAGTTCTAACTTTGTCTAAGATTTTTAACCTCATTTTAAATGTAATGCCTCTTAAGAGGCTAGATGGATATCATTGCCTACAAAGGGACTTTGTGGACATGTCTGTGACAATCCCTGAGGTCCCCACAAATTGCAGTGGGGAGCTGGGATAGGGCCACGCTGTGCATGAGCCACTGCGAGAAGAACTGAGGACCTGCCCTTGCCTTGCTTGACAGCCTAAGGCCTATCTCTTGTTGACTGGCTAGATCACAGGTAGAAGAATATAGAGAAAGTTTGATGACACGCTTGAACCAGCGATTTATTCCCAACTTTCTCCTGACTATGCATATAACTTGGCAGTCACTCGCTCCTTGATTCCTCCATGTCATATGGAAAACGTGTAGAATAATAGCATATCTTAACCTTCCAGAGATGATTCCCAAATACGCAGACACTATGTAAATATGAATATTAATTTTATCAATGCTTTGTTAGAGGGGCAAAATCATGCTTCTTTCAGATTTTTTTTGGAGAATGCCAAATAATTGTCATTAAAAAAATTCCGCAGGAATGCCCCCACTCTACCTCATTTTATTTAAAAAGTGAACACAGGAATCAGCCCAGGTGGCTGGCCTGAAGGCTTTGCCTTCAGTCTTGAGACTCACCTCCCAGGTTTCACAGCGGCCCCAGCAGGCATCTGTAGTGATCCGAAGGCCCCTGCAGCCTGGCTTTTTGGCCAGGAAAGTGAACTCCCTCACGGCACAGCCCACAAAGGTGAGCAGGTTCCCACTGGAGGTGCTGAGGACACAGCTGCAGCCAGCGAGGAGGAAGAGGGCCATGGGGCCAAGGAAAAGGTATGCCAGCTTCATGGTGTTCTTCCAGAGATGGAAAGGAAAGAGAGTTTATTAAGAGAGCCAGCTTCCCAGTTAAGCTCAGTCAGTTAAGAGACAGACTCTTGGTTTCAACTCATGTCATGATCTCGGGATCGTGAGATCAGGCCCGGGCGTCAGGCTCCACGCTCAGCACAGAGCCTGCTTAAGACTCTCCCTCTGTCCCTCCCACCTGTGCTCACTCTCGCTCTCTCCCTGAAATAAATAAATCAATCTTTAAAAAAAAAAAAAAACTAAAAAGAGAGCCAGCTTCCTTCTAGGGAGTGACCAATGATATTATGGTCACTGTCAAAGGCATTTTGCTCTTAGCATTTCAGAAGAAATGAGCCAAGAAAGTGCAAATGCCCACAGACACCAACATAATGGCCCAGATAGTCCTCTGACTCCAGCATGGTTTCCACGGACCTACTGTGCTCACCAGACACCTAACCCCTCCCCTAGGGCATTCTCAAGATTTTCCTTATTGTTCCCCAACTGCTGGACTTGACTCACATGTTAGAGAGCTTTATTCCAATGGTCTCTTCAAAATAAATGCAAAATATGAGTCACACGAAAAGTAATGCATATCTGAACATACTCCACAAACACACACAAATTATTTTTGTTCATATCTAGGGTATTTGGTGCCATGTTCCCTACCTGCTCAAAATTATATTTTTAGTGTCATGGATGGGGAAATGGAAGGGATGGCAATAAAAAATAAATAAAAAAAAAAAAAAACTCCATGCCCAGATGTACTATTACCAACCCAGTGCACAGAAAACAGGGATGTGCATAAGATATTATGACTCCCGGCACCTGACTCGGTAGCATTCATAAAAATGTATCCTATTAGCTACAAATTGCCTCTGCTCTATGCTTCCACTGTAATAGGCACCTGGTTGTGATTCAATTTAAATCCACACATTGGAAAGCATTAGAAGGGTTTAAAACCTAATCCCAATCTACTGTCAAGTCTATCCTCCCTGGGTCATGGTGATTTTCTGTGCTTTTCCAGGAACCAGAGTCATTCCCTACAGGCTTGGCCCGCAGGACAGAACACACCTGGATGTTAAAGGGAAAGTGGACACTACGTGGCTGGAATGTCCTCCATTCATTATCGCCTCAAATAATTCATTACTGCTACAGAATTATTTATTTTCGGATATCTCGGTCTCATCTACTTCTCCTCTGATCTGTCCTCTGATCTGTCACCTTAGCAGGGCTCTTTGGAGTTGCCTTCTGGTGGACTGAAGCTACAAATATGGAGAAGCACTTACCTGATCTTGCTGGAGCGAACTCCTTTTAGAGCTCACACTTGCACCCAAGAGGTCAGAAAATCACAATGAGTGCCAGAAGTTTGCTCTGGTAAATGTCTCTACCCTCTGGTACCAGGCTGCTTGACTGCTCAAATATATAGGAAGGGACTTGTCAATCAAAACAAAAGAGAGGCAGATCCTTACAGGAACCACTAAACACATCAAAGCCTTGGGATATAAAGCCAGTCTCTCTTTTCCAAAACTGATTAACTTAAAGGGTGTTGTTTTGTTGCTTAACATCACCTACTGAAACAGAAAGTTACCTTGGTGGGTGACATAATCCTAGGGAAACAGTCAAAGTAGTTCACCTGGGAACAAATGCACTGGGGCAAGATGGATTAATTTTCCTTCATGGTAACCACAACTTTCCTTCGAAATAGGAGTCAGTCACTAGCCGCTCACAACAAATGCTTTCCCTTAACTCACAACACATTTCAATACATTGAAAATAACAAAACGGTAATTCTTCCTGGAAAGAACACAGGATCACAAGCTGAAAGGATGGAACTCACAGTAAGAAGAAACCTTTGAAAGTCTTAAAATTAGTTAAAGATTAGCTAATATTAATAACACTTTAAAATGAGTTTATAGGAAAACACACACACACACACACACACACACACCCCAAAATGTCCAAAGAGATTCTCTTGTGGCACAGGAATTAAAGAGGACTTTTTATTTCTTCTATATGGTTTTCAGCATTTTTCACATTTTCTACACTGTACAGGCTTTTAGAATGGATAATCAATTAATATTGACCCTTTAAGAATTAAAATAAACCAATAAGTATATATTTGGGCTGTGTGTAATGATATTCAATGTTGTTCTAACAGAAATGTTTCATTAGACTCTGGTTCTAGAAAGTCTGAACTAAGAATGCAATAGTATTCTTTATGAGCATGGGACACAGTTTATATTCCAATCTGCAACAGTAGCATACAAATGGATTAAAGACCTCATTGGTCACAGTATTATTCTGGGCGCTCTAAAAAATAAATGAACCAGACACCATCCCTGCCCTTAGGAGTTTATATATCACAGCAAATAATGACATAGCCAGAGACATTTAAGATGCATATTACACAAGTAAATACTACATAAAGAAGTTAAAACCTTTCTGTTTCTTGTGAAAGAAGGTGTTCTTTAAATATATGCTACTCATTCAGGGCTTGATTTTTTTCAAAATGTGTTAACAACGCTCAGTGAATCCATCACTAGACCATCAACATGCCCACCTCTAGAATCAGATTATGATATGTGTCTTATCGAAAATTGAACAGGGCTCGGAATAAAGGACTTTCTCCAGCCCTTGATCCTGTGGGTCGCATGACCAGAACTGGGGTCCTGTGGGACAGACTGCTTACCTGGTGTGTTCTTCGTAACTTGCTTAAAGTTCTCCAGTTGGTGGTGAGTTGCCATCCTGAACTGTATTTCTGAAGAAAAATCTTCAGCCCTTTTGCATCAGACCTGAAACATATATACTTGCCTCTTTAATGTCACAAGATAAAGACAACAAAGAGAAGCCAAGGGTACTTTTCTTTTACAATCTCCAATTCCCTTGTAACACAGAACTGAGCATCACCCCTACCCCGCTCGCATCATCATTAACCTTTAAGAATGACAGTTTCTAGTCACCAAGCACCTCCTATGGATTCTCCTGTGTTTTCATATATGTTATCTCTCAATCTTACAACACTTATGTAAATCAATGATTTTTTTTTCTCCTTTTTCCATTGGGTGAAATAGAGGCTCAGGTATTTTGCAATCTGCCCCCCTCCAAAGCCTTCCACAGCACTGGACATGGTAAATAATGTGGTTTCATCTCTACGACCAAGTGTTGAAGGTGCTTCCTGGGACACTGCGTTAAGGAGACCTTGGAATGGTCACAGTGCAGAGGCCATGGCTCATCAGCTTCATCATAGGTGTAGAAAAGGGGAATGATGTATAGATGCCACTTTTTTGCCATCCTTACACTATGCCCTGCCACTTGGCTCTCCACAGGCCAAGCAAGAGGTTGCATGTGGTGTCAAAGGCTACCTACAGAATATCTTGGCACCAGGTCTGTGCATTTGTCACCTTCCCTCCCATCCCCATGGATGTTCCCACCATTGAAGTCACTCGCTTGAGGTATTAAATGAAGATGTGGGTGATGTCTCTCCAAGTGCAGGCCCTGGAGAATCTTCTTTCATCTTGTTCTATTTTCATCTTCTTATGGATTCATTGTTCCCATGGTGGATGAGTCACAAGAAAGAGCTTCAGTAGGGATGTGGAAGGAGAGGGCAGAAGGGGACTGGAGGAGCCTGGGGGAGCATGACAACAGAGAAGAAGAAAGGTCGGTGCCTTGAAGAGGAGACTGAGCAACCAAGGCCTGGTCCAGGGAGGAAGGCCCAGAAGGGGAGGGCCCAGGAGTGGGCAATGTGTGCAGGCAACAAAGACATCACAAGAGCCTGGCTACCTGCTCCCCTGGCTCAGCCACAGCAACTGTCGGTGGTACAGCTTCCTCTGTGACTGACATGGGCAGGTCACTTTTCTCAGCCTCGATGTTGCCATCTGTAACATGATGGGGTTAGGCCTTACAATTCCTAAGGCCCTTCTTTGCACCAGAATTTAAAGTTTGGCAAACTCTTATGAACAAAACCAGCTGAGGGGAAGTCAGATGGAGAATCCAAAGATTCATACTACAATAAAGTCTTCCAGATTAGGGTTCAATTCTTGACTTTGACATGTGCCAACTTGTGATCTTGGACAAGACTCATAACCCCCTGAGTCTTAACCTCCCACAAAACTAAAAATGCCTCCTTCACAGGGTTCCTGTGAGGATTCTACAAAATAACATCTAAAGAGGCACCTGGGTGGCTCAATTGGTTAAGCATCTGCCTTCGGCTCAGGTCATGATCCCAGGGTCCTGGGATCGAGCCCTGTATTGGGCTCACCACTCAGTGGGGAGCCTGCTTCTCCCTCTCCCTCTGCCCCTACCCACCCTCTACCCACTTGCGTCACTCTCTCTTGCACGCTCTCTCTCTCTCTCAAATAAATATATAAAATCCTTTTTTAAAAAATAACATATATAAATTGTTCACCTCAATGCTTGATACCTGAAAAGCAGGCAACAAATGTTTCTCTTTCTTTCCCATCATCATTGTGTACCTCCAAGAAATAAAAAGCTGGCAATAAGAAATTACATCACACCCTTAATTTTTAGGCATACCCTGATTTCAAAGGTATTAAATGTGGGGGGAAATGTGAGCCTGAGAACAGAGGAGGCAGCCTTGGGGGGCTGGGAGACCCCACCAGCATCCTGAAACCAGGAGACATGGGGTGGCTTCAAGCTTGCTTCCCCAGCCAGCCTGTGGTGTTTTGACTGGATGCTAAAATTAACAACACATTTTCCAGTATGAAAAAAGTCTGGAGCGTAAGATTTAGGCTTGAAGGTCCAACTCTCACACTTTGGGGGTACACGCTTTATCATAGTTCCAATATTCGATATAGGAATAAATCTTCATGAATATCCCAAGCAATTTCAGTGCTGGTCAACAAGAGAGTTAAATTAACTGAGCCAACCAATGCATACTAAATAACCCACTTTGTCCCACAGGTACTAAGTGAGGACCCACAGGAGCAAAGCTGTTTGTTGTGTAACTTACAATGATCTCTTAAGAATTGAGAAGAGATGTGCATGCTTTGATAATGTTTTTCCACATTGTCCTTTCAGAATAAACAATGCTCTATCCAAGGGTCGACTTCACCAACATTAGGCTTCCTGTGGATGAAAAAAAAAAAAAAAAAAGCCATGAATGAAGCTATGTGTTTCAAGGAATTAATAGAATTAGTAATTTTCCGCAAACAGATGTAAGGAAGGCCGGCCTTAGACTTTACATAGCTGTATGTTGCTTTTAATACCCCTTATTTGCGGTGGGGCGGGGGGTGGAAATCTGGGTTTACAAATGAAGACAAATGGTGAAGTCTTAGAAGAAACTAATTTTATTGAAAAGACATTTCTTCCTTTCAAAGCACTGGGTATTTGTGGGACAGCTCCTCATTTTATTGACTTAAAGAGATAATATTTGCCCTAGATGATGGTGTGGTTGCTATGGTAACTTTTTTTTTTTTTAACGAGACTAAAAATAATGAAGCCTGTGTCTGATGTACTAGGACAAGTCAAGCCTTTCTCCACAACTGTCTAAAAGAAGTATCTGTCAGTTGTCACAGATTTATTTCAGATTAAGGGGCACATGGTTTAGGCACTGAAGTGGAATGTTTTTATTTCCGCCTGACTCTTCCACTTTTGAAGGTCATAGCTTTGCCTGGCATGGCAGACACATGCCTAATAGAGAGGAACGAGAGGAGCTTAATGAGTCACAAAGAAGCATTCTTTATTTCAAGTGCGTCCTGTATTCTCATTGGAACGAGGCCACAAAGCTGCTGGGTCCCCAAATCCTGCATTTGTAATTCCCTAGGCAGTTGCACAGACAAGGCCAAGGCTATTGTTAGCTAAGCTTCGGAGCAACAGCACCTCATTTGTTCGCTGCTGGCTTTAGTCCAGAGAAAGATTCCTAGGATCACGGCTCCAGAGTGCGCCAATGTGGCTCTGCATGCCTGTGTTCGGGCTGGAGGGAAGGTGGCGGGGGAGAAAAAAGGAGAGTTGCTCTCCTCTCGAAAGTATTCACTGCACAATCCAGCACATATTTAGTAAAGCAACTACTCTGTGCCAGGCACAGGCCAGCCCTGGCGTCACTGGGCTCATTAAAAAAAAAAAAATGCTGATGTTGGGAGACATGGGGGAATAGCCAACAGCTGGAGGTAAGGAGAGATTTCCCTCCTGCTTCCCTTTCTCTGTTTTCTTTCTTCCTTCTTTCTGGCCTTCCAGTGTTAGTGAGTCTTACCATGTGTCACACACGTGGTGAGTGCGCGAGATGAAAATAGAGATGGACCCGGGGACCTGTCCTCAGGCAATAGTCTAGTGAAGATGATAAATTAACCAACGTACATATGACCCAGAAATTGCACTCTGGGGCATTTATCCCAGGGAAATGGCAAAAACCTTCACACAAAAACCTGTACGCAAATGTTCATAGCAGCTTTATGGGTAATAGCCCTAAATTGGAAACAACTCAGATGTCCTTCACCAGGTAAATAGTTAAATGACCTATGGCACACCCATACTGCAGAATACCACTCAGCACGGGCAGGAAAAAGCACGTGACGACTCGCATAGGTCTCTGGAAAATCACGCTGAGTGAAAACAGCCAATCCTGAAAATCGATATACTGTATAATCCTGGTTATGTAACATTCTAGAAATGGCAAAATTATAGAGATGGGGAACGGACTAGTGGCTGCCAGTGGTCAAGGTGACTCAGGGAAGGAGGGAAGTGGGTGTAGTTATAAAGGGTCAACATGTAGGATTTTTCTGATGCTGGAAATGTCTTGTCTCTTGAGATGGTGGTAGATGCAAGAACAAAACATGTAACAAAATTGCAGAGAACTAAATACACACACATTCACAAAATAAGTACAGCGGGGCTGAAGGAAGCATGGCGGTTGACTGTATCAATGTCAACGCCCCGGCTGTGATATTGTACCATTGTGTTTTAAATACAAAACACATTGTGAGAAACCAAATAAAAGGTGCACAGGATTTCTATGTATTATTTCTTATAACTGCATATGAATCTACAATTATCTCAAAATAGAAAGTTTGATTCAAAAATAAATCAACATTTTATTTAGGGGGTGGGCAAAATGGGTGAAAGTGCTCAACCAGTACAACTTCCAGTTATAAGATAAATAAGTCCTGGGGATGTACCCTACAGCATAGTGACCGTCATTAACAATGCTGTATCGTATACTTGAAAGTGGCTAAGAGAGTAGATCTTTAAAGTTTTCATCGCGAGAAAAAATGTGGAACTATGTGTGGTGATGTATGTTACCAAAATTTAATGTGGTAGTTATTTGGCAACCCATACATATATCAAATCATGATGTTGTATACTAAAACTAAGACAATGTTCTATGTCAATTATACCTCAAATTTTTAAATGAAAAAACAATGACTCTGCATTCAGGAAAGCAAAACAAAGAAGTTCATTTTTAAGTATTACTGTTAAGAAGTTGAATTAAAGGAACTAGAGGCTTAAAAAATCAATCGATGTATCATTAAATGGGATAAATGCAATGATAAAAATGGATATGGAAAGCTATGAGAGCTTAGACTATGTGGCATCAAAAGAGACTTTCTCCAGTGCGTTAGGAGAAAATACATTCCAGGCAGAGACATATCACCAGAATTGAGGGCAGAATGTCTGTCTGTCTTGCTCACCGTATTTCTCCAATGCTAGAATTCTGACCAGCTCACAGTTAATTATCAAAACTGTTGAGTGAATAACTGAAGACATGGAAGAGAGTATGGTGAGTTGGAAAAGGTAGAAGGAGTCATCACAGTCAAGCACACAGTGCGTTCATGAAGAGAGACAGGGATGAGGACGGTAGCAGCAGATGGGCTCCGGGCCAGGTACTCTGAAGCCCTCATCCTAATTCCAACATAAAATAGGAGCCAAGTTTGTGTTTTAGAAAGATCCTGTGGGCACAGTGAGGAGACAGATTGAAGTTAAGATGCTGGCTAGGAAGGCTGCTGTGCTAATCCAGGTGAGTACTCTGCTCCCAACCTCAAACGTTAGAACTCCTACGTCTAAAACAGAGGTGTCTGTTAAAAATAGACTTCGAGACACATATGCAAAAAAGGTGAAATTAATTTTAGTGATTACTCCCAGGGTGTTGAGTGCCAGAAATAAGACTGTATTTAACCCAATATCACCCAAAATTTCTACATTTCAACATGTAATCAATATAAACCATCATTAATGAAATATTTTATACTCTTCCTGTATCTTTTCCTTATATGAAGACTTCGAACTCTGATTTGTATTGAGACCAACTGACAGCACATCTCAATTCAAACCTGCCACATTTCAAGTGCTTAAGAGCTACATGGAGTGGTTACCATATTGGACAGCCCAGGTCTAATCCAGAGACATGCCGCACAGTGGCAAGGAGTATTTTTTTGAGCTCTTAGACACTTTTCATATGTCACATCTATTAATTCTCACAAAAATAATCCTATGAAGTATTATTATCTACCCTTTCTGATGAAGAAACTGAGGTCAAAACAAGTTAAACAAATTGACCATGACCTTCCAGGTACCCAATGATGGAGCTAAGATTCAAATTGGGCTCTGACCGATCTTTACTTTATCTAGCTGCTCTAGCCACAGCATCGTGCTGTTGCAGGGAGCAACCTTGACCTACAGTGAGGGGATCATAAGTTCAATCTTCTAGAAATATCTGAGTCCTCAGCCAGCTGAGCCTGTGTCCATGATGCATGTGAAATTTCAAAGCTTAAAGCAGTAAGGGGTACATTGAAAAAGTGAGACTTATCAAAACGTATATTTTTTTCAGATTTCTGATCTGCTGAGCCTGATTACACGATTTGAAAGTCTCGATGTTTTTTTACCTAACATCACTGAAGAGCCTGCCTCAAAATAAATTACGGAGAGAAATCTCTCCTAAGTGAAGATAGCCCGCCCTGACATTTACTGAATGACGAAGCCACGGTGATGATCAAGTCCAGAGAAGGGAAACGACTATTATCAAGGGGCTGGAGGAATTTCATAAGAAAGAATAGGCTTGGGGCGGGGTGGGGTGGGGGGGTTGGAAAACCACCAGCGTAAAGGACAGGCAACGGCTGAGGAGAAGGAAAAGACCATTTAAGATCTCAAAGCTACGACAGCTGCGGGTATGTGAGCAACAATATTTTTAAGGCTGACCTAAGACCCATTTCTCTCTGTCGCCAAGGCCCCTGGGTCCTGGGTGTCTCTTGGTACAAGTAACCCACCTTTGCAAAATGCTAGACAAGGATTAGAGATGTAGTTTGAGCCTTTAAGAACTGAGTGAAGTAAAAGTCTCAAATCCATGATTCTGAGTTAACAAGCCATGGATAGAAACCAAACTAGTCCCAGAACGTAAAGCTCAAACAGGCTGCACATGAGGTACAGAAACACTTAACACTATCGGTTGATTTCCTCACTATCTACATGACCTCTTTATTTGGATGTCACAGAAATACCCCAGCCTCATGGTGTCCTACAGTTGTTTTATCTCTCTCTCTCCAGACTCCTTCCCACCCACTTCATCTGGCATTTCCGATCTCTGCAAATGAAACCCCTTGAGAGTCGTTCTAGGCACCTCCCTGTCCCAAACTCTCCCACTCCCCACTGCACACACCCCCAAAATTCCATCCATACTGTTGACTCACCTCCAAACCCTGCTAGATCCCCAGCTCCAAGTAGATGCTCCAGGACTCTCCCATTCACTCTTACATCCCTAATGCTTGCACATCATATGCAAGAAATGCTTACATGAATGAGTAAAAGATTGAATGATTGTGAGGAATAACAAATATCACGTATGCCCACTTTCCCCCAACTCAAAACTTTATCAGTCTCCATTAACATTTGGCAAGTATTTCCAGGAGAGCAGTCAATCCAACAAGAATTGTTTTCTCATATCTAAATAAGAACCCAGGGGGCCAGTGCTGGTGTCCTCATGAAAGGCCCCAAGCTTCGAGTTAGTGCAGTATGAGGCCCACACATGGGGGTGTGGGCTTTCCGGTGCGACAAACAGTCTTGGTAGCATTGGGCCCAGGGAGCAGGGTCAGGACCCACCTCCCCCATTGTCATCTTTCTGACTACAAGACACTGAACTTGGTGGCTTCCACCCACCCCCCCCAACACTCTCAATTTTAATAGATCCCTCCACGCAGGGGTCGGGCAGGGCATATATATGCTTCTTGGCACTTCTTGGCAACGTGGTCTGTTTGGTTGGGTTTCATGACTAACTTCAATTTCTTGGAAGCAGAAAAACAATTTCCCTTTTTGCAGCTTGAAATATCTTATCAAAGAAATGTGGAGAGTATGAAAATTAGATTTGATTGGCAGCCAGCTCTTCACTTCCATCACTTCTGTTCTGTAGCTCTCTTTAAAAAAGGAAAAAAAAGAGTACGGTTTTCTGACAGCCTGATGGGCAATGACATAATTTTAATAATCCTCTCCTCTTTAGGCAAAATTAAAGAAAAAAATTTCACAATGAAATTACTGTGCCTCCAAGATGTAGTCACTAGATTCACCCTCTTTGCATTGTTCGTGTCCAGCGCTCTGGAAACAAGATGCATATTTCAGGCATGCCTAACACTGTTGTTAATGCTCTACTTTCTGAACTGCCTTGAAGGTTGATGAGGCCTAAAGCAGATGGAGCCAGAAGAGTGAAGCTTTAGAAGTACTGTCAGAGTCCACACACACATACACACATACACTCAATTCAACTCGGTTCATCACATAAAATTACGAAATCTGATTCTCCAATTTAAAGAATGACAAGACCTTTTCTTTTGAGACTCCAGTCTAATCTTTTTCTTCCAATGTTATGCTCAGGGTTGGTTGGGGAGAGGGATGCTTATCTCCCATTCCCACTTTTCCATAATGGGCAAGAGAGAAGAATATACATAGAACACTTCAGGCTTCGGTCTCTGTATTCCACACTCCCACCATGAGTCTCTTATCATATCAGTTGCTGAGATTGGGGAATAAACAAGCATGGTGACTCAACATCCCGGATTCAGAGTTCAAGTAGATTTATCAGTGAGGATGGTTCTACCTGCAAGTACCAAGTACAAAGCACTGAAGGTGGCATAAACATATGTAAGTTTAAGTAGGAAGAAGTCCAGAATCAGGGAGATGGGCATTGGTGTGGCTGCTCAAGGACCCAGGTGTTTTGCATTTTTCTGGTTGCCCTGTGAGCATGTTGGCATGCCTCCCTTCATGACCTGCTCCAGCTCCAACCCATGTCCCAAAACAAAACAAAAGAAGAAGAAGAAGAAGAAGAAGAAGAAGAAGAAGAAGAAGAAGAAGAAGAAGAAAGAAGAAAGAAAAGTAATAAGGAGAGGAAAGCACCTGTCACAAGCATTTCTATTTTAAGAGAGGAAAGGTCTCATAGGAGTTTCCTGCTGATTTCCTTTAATCCCTTGGCCAGAATCAGGCCACATACTCATGTCCTAGCTATAAGGAAGTCTGAGAATGGAAGTACTTTCAGCATCCATGTAGAAGACCATTTCTGCTGGCAAGGGAGAAAGGCAAAGAATGTCTGTAGGGTAAACAACCACCAGTGCCTGTCAAATGTTTTGATATTCAGAGCTAAGGCCATTTGACTACATATCAAGTTGTACTCTCTAATTTAAATTCATTTGGTAAGAAAGCCAATATTTTTACCTGCTCCCATCAGATCCCTGTGTCTCATTTTTTCTTTCATCTTCATAGTTTCATAGTTTCAAGCTCAGAGCAAAGGGAGGGTCATGGTTACTTGTCCCCCCAAAATACTAACAATTACTGCCAAGAGCATTGTTGACTCTAGGAAGATCAACCACCACCACCTCTTTGGATCTCAGCTTTATCTGGAAAACAAAGAATTTGGATGAGTGCATCTCCAAAGCCCCTTCCAGCCCCAACAGGCTCTGGTTTCATGACTGTGCATTCAAATGTCTCCAAGCAGTGAATCAAATCACGAGTAGCCTAAGAAATGTTATAAAAGGAAGAAATTTGACTCACATTGACTCGCATTAGCCTTGGGGAATAAAAACTAGTAAATAATGATGAACTTTGAAGCTAGTGTCAGTTTAATAAGAAGAGGAACTTGTGACCGTGCCCCAGGCATGTGAGAGAGAGTAGCCATGGAATGGACTTACAAGAGTTTAGGAAAATCACTGCTCCCTTGAAATTGAGTCCTGTAAGTCTAGCAGAATGACAAGGCACTAAAAATGGATCTCTCCTTCATCTCTGTATTGAAATAACCTCTAATATCTACAGTGTACAGCCCAAAAACCTTGATGTAGTTTATAAAAAGTCCTTTCCAGCCTATCATCGTCCTACATCCACACATTGAACATACTAATAATAACAGCGAATATTTTTAAAGTCTTACTCTGTGCTCAATACACATGAAGAACTTTACCTTTCATTGTCTCTTTTAACCCTTACCATAAGAACAGTGTTATAATATACCATCTTCAATTTACATATGAATAAAATGGAATTAAGTAATTAGCCCAAGGCCACACAGCTAAAGGTGGTAGAGTCAGAATTTAAATTTAGGCAGACTGTGCCCAGAGCCCATACCCATGCCCTGAACCACTATGTTGTATTGCTCTGACAATATTTAAATATTTTTTTAAAACTTGTTTACATTTCTTTTTCTTTCTTTTTTTTTTTTTTGAGCGACAGAAAGAGAGAATGCAAGTGGTAGGGGAAGGGCAGAGGGAGAGAGAGAGAGAGAATCTTAAGCAGGCTCCATGCTCAGCACAGAGTCTGAGGGCTCAATCTCACGACCTTGAGATCATGACCTGAGGTGAAATCAAGAGTCAGAAGCTCAACCGACTGAGCCACCCAGGGGACCCCATTTCTATTTCTACCAGTAATACATAAGGGCCATTTTCTCTTCATCCCCTAGTTTTACGTCTGACAACTAGTAGATACTCCCATTAATATTTAAAGAATGCATGTGTGAATGAGTGACTTCCTATGCAGACTTTCCAGTCTTCTGCAAACACACTCTACTCTATTACACCCCCATGCTCTAGCTTATACTGCTCCTTCTGTCCAGCGGACTCCTACTCCTACTCTTCCTTCAGGAATGGGTTGAAATGTCATATCCTTGTTCTGTTCCTCCCAACAATCTTCCAAAGAGAAAAATAGGTCATATGGAAAACAAGTCATAGAAGAAGGAACTAGAATCAAAAGGCATATGATTTACTTATTAACCAGGGTCAATTAACGACAGCTCCCAAACCTTAATAACTCACAATAAAATGAGGTACCGACTTCCAGTTATAAAATAAATAAGTCACAGAGATGAAAAGTACAGCATAGGGAATATAGTTAGTAATATTGTAATAACATTACATAATGAGAGTTGGTGACTATACTTGCTGTGGTGTGCATTGAATAATGTCTGTATAGAGCTGTCGAATCCCTATGTTGTATACTAAAACTAACATAACATTATAGGCCAACTATACTTCAACCAGTCAATCAATAAGTCACAGTCAGCAGAAGCAGAGGACAGGGTTCTTTAATCACTAAGGAACAGAGGACCCATCTTGTGATGGGCTTATAGAAGCACCCTACAAAGGGAAGAAAGATCCTATAGGACCTTGTGAACCTGCAGAGGGGGCATCACTCTATATCCACATCCCATTGGCCATAATTAAGCCTTATGGCTCTGACCTAACTGTAAATAAGGCTAAGGAACAAGATTGTCCTGAATGCCCAAGAAGATGAAAGAAATTTGGTGAGCATATGATATTGTTCTCACCATAGCTTCTTCACAGTGATATAAAAAAAAATGACTTCAAACTGTTAATGAAAATTATTTTTATCTTAGAAAATTCTGTACTCACACCAATTTTCAATCAAGCATAAAAGTAGAATAAAGAAATATTCAGATATGTAAGATTGCCTAAACCGTGTACAATTTGTGTATCCTTTCTCAGGAAGCTACCAAAGAATGTAAACACGGAAATAAAGGAAGAAGAGAACATCAAATCCAGATATCAAGGATCCAATGCAAGAGAGAATTGAAGTCTAGAAATCATAGCTGTATGGAAGAGGGAGCAACACTGGAGCAGAAAAGGATAAGTACCTGCATTTGAAGAATGTGGAAAAGAAAAGGCTGCAGGTGAGATGTGTGTTCTCTGTTATACCACTATGCCCTGGCTTATCCTGGTCCCTCATCATCCATAGTATGCAGTCAACAGATAATACCTAAAAGTTATAAATCTAGAAATAGCAGTATATGCATATCACTTGGAAATGGAGAAGTAAATTACAAAAGGAACAGCTAAAATGGTTGCTCCAGGATACTGAACTGGGAGGTAGGGTGGGATAGCACAAAAGAATGCCATTTTTCATGACAGCTCTTGGTAGAGTATTTGAGTTTTTAATCATTTCTTTGCTAAAAATTTTATATATTTTTTAAATAAGAGAAGAAGGAGAAAGAAGTTTTCATAACCTATTCCTTTGTCTTATCCAAAGATTCCACCAAGAACCTTATTACAATCTCAAAATGTCAAGGAGGGAAGAAAAAGACAGGGCAAATGTGTACAGATAGGACGTCTTCTTTAAACCCCAAGCGCCCAAGTGGTGTATTTTCTCTTTCATCCATTTCTTTTTTTTTTTTTAATTTTTTTTTATCTATTTTCAGCATAACAGTATTCATTGTTTTTGTACCACACCCAGTGCTCCATGCAATCCGTGCCCTCTTTAATACCCACCACCTGGTTCCCCCAACCTCCCACCCCCCCACCTCTTCAAACCCTTCAGATTGTTTTCCCAGAGTCCATAGTCTCTCATTGTTCACCTCCCCTTCCAATTTCCCCCAACTCCCTTCTCCTAACTTTCCATGTCCTCCATGCTATTTGTTATGCTCCACAAATAAGTGAAACCATATGATAATTGACTCTCTCTGCTTGACTTATTTCACTCAGCATAATCTCTTCCAGTCCCGTCCATGTTGCTACAAAAGTTGGGTATTCATCCTTTCTGATGGAGGCATAATACTCCATAGTGTATATGGACCACATCTTCCTTATGCATTCATCCGTTGAAGGGCATCTTGGTTCTTTCCACAGTTTGGCAACCGTGGCCATTGCTGCTATAAACATTGGGGTACAGATGGCCCTTCTTTTCATTACATCTGTATCTTTGGGGTAAATACCCAGTAGTGCAATTGCAGGGTCATAGGGAAGTTCTATTTTTAATTTCTTCATCCATTTCTTTTTAAAAATACTGGTCAATGGCCCCACTTTCATGAATAGGTTCAAGGAAAGAGGGGGAAGGACTAGAAACAACAGATAGGACCATGGACAGAGCCCCCTGGACAATCACTAGTGACCACCACCTATGTTGGGCCTATCCACTATCTTGCCAGAAAAAGGTAAAATAAGACATTTTAGGCATTTTTTCTGAAATCAGTACACTCTATATCCTCCTTATCTACTGGTTTCATAAACCTCTCAATATTTTTTTAGTTTGACATGAGTTTTTGGTGAGGTCATGTGGATTGCCATAGGTATTGGTTTCCTAAGGATTTGTACACATATCAGTCTTACCTGTCTTATTTCAATAATTCATCTTTTTTTTGTTTTATTCAGGAAGCATTTGTCCATTTCTTGGCCTCTTGCTGCCCTCCATGCTTCCAAAAGTTAACCAATAATGATTCTGGTCTCAGTTCTATAAGACTGATTAGAATTTTTTTTGCTCAATTCTAAATACTTAACTACAATTTTAAATGTGGGGACATCTCAGTTGCCTCTTCAACAACATTCACCCTGCAGTCATCTACTGAGCACCATTCTAGGTATGGGGGGGTGGATGAAAAATATGATAATACTTACTGCTATTGAAGGACTCAGTCTAGAGGTGCCTGGGTGGCTCAGTGGATTAAGCCTCTGCTTTCGATTCAGGTCATAATCCCAGGGTCCTGGGATCGAGCCCCAAATTGGGAATCTCTGCTCAGCGGGGAGCCTGCTTCCCACTCTCTCTCTGCCTACTTGTGATCTTTCTCTCTCTGTCAAATAAATAAATAAAATCTTTGAAAAAAAAAAAAGAACTCAGTCTAGAGGAATATGAAAATTAAGTCAATAATTTCATCAGTAGTAAGGGCTATGGTAGAAATATGCATGTAGACTGTGGGTTAGGAAAAACACTTGAGGCATCCTGGAGAAGGGAAAGGCTTTCTGGAATGAGGCATCCTTTAAGCACATGAAGGACTTAGGAGTGAACATGTTGAGAGAAAGGAAAGGGGCATTCTGGGTAGAGAAAAGAACATGAAAAAAGCTCTGAAGTTAGAGAGATCTTAAAAGGGTCAGGGAATCAAAAGTCATTTGGGCATAGGAAGAAGATGGCAGGCCCATTCAGAGAACAATGGGGGCATGTTCTGAAAGGAGGACACTGAAGGATTTTATTCAAGGGAATGTTGTGATTAGATATGAGTTTCCAATAGATCTTGCTGATTCAGAGAAGTCAAGTGTGTAAGTCGTAAGAAGAGGAAGGAGAGACTGGGGAAAAGAGATTCTGAGCAGACATGAGACCATTGAGGTACCAAGGGGAGAAATCCTGAGAGTGTGGATGAAGACAATGGAAGTGTGAATAAAAGGGAAGAGAGAGCAACTGAAATCTATAATTAGGAGGTTAACCCAACCAGATCTAGCTATAAAGCGTGAAGGAGGTGAGACACCTTGGATGGCACAAGTGTCTGGATTTGCTGAGTTGGCCAGTCAGAAAGGGACTCTTTTGGAGTAGATTTGGGATCAAGTGTGTTCACTTTGTTGTGATTTTGAAATACTTGCCAGACATTTGAGTGGAGATGTCTACTCCTAGGTAAACACATAAGTCTACAGTCCGGAGAAAGGTCCAAGCAAGAGAGAAAACAATTGAGTCATCTGCACAAAGAGGTGGTGGAAGAGGGGATGAATGAGATTTCCTAGGAAAGATGTATAGTAAAGAAAAGGATAAGAAGTCAAATAAGGAAGCTCATAGCTTAGTACTGAGCTCATTTGGACCAAAGTGTTTATCTCCTCAGGATTCCTACACCTTGACTTAACCCCATCATTTTGATGTCTAGGTACTTTTATCCTCTGCATTAGACACAATCCACTTGAAGTTAGGGGCAAAATCTTGTTTGATTTAGTATTCCTGGGATCATTTACACAACTAAGAATGTTCTATATGTTCAATAAATATTTATTGAACAATGATCCTATATTCATAGAGTTTATGGAAGAGAGAAAAATAGCAAGTCTGATATGCTTCAAATTCAGGAAAGCATGAGGTTTTAGCATGCCACTCAAGATGAATTTTAATCTAACAACACACCTCTTCTCTCTGCCTCTTCATTCTCTTAATACTCACTTAAGAACAGAAAAATGGTTTCTAGACTCTACCATTTGCTTCCTTTCCTCGCCATGAAAACAGGAGTATTTTATTTTTCTGGCCTGCCTTAGCTCACTTTAAAACTAAATTTAAAAACCATAGAAATAATCTTGATTGGCTTCTACTCTCTGTTAATCATCCTCTGAGCCCTGGTGGGCAGGGTGAGATCAGGCTCCCTCTTGGAGATAATACATGGGCAACAATTCCAGCTCAGGAAAAAGCAAGCATGATTACTCTGCGTGAGCCTCCCTGGGACAGTTTACTGACATTGGAAATTCGTCATGGTTACCAAGTACTTTGACTTCACAAAAATAAGAGGTCTTCTTTGCTGAGGTGGAAAGTAGTGTTTTGGTTTATACAGATTAACTAGAGAAGAACCACAAGCTCAGGGTCAAAGAGCCAAGATTTTTCTCCTCTCCCTGAGCCAGCTACCAGGCTATTCAGAAGATAATGATTGGTGTTTATAGTTACTAAATTGGCAAGTTTGAAAGATGGTAAAGATGGAAAGGATTTTGTCTTTGAAAAGAGGCCACCAGAGGCAGGGTATTTTTCCATCTGCCTGTCGAAGTCTTCATGTTCCCCAACAATTGTGTTCTGGTTGGTAACTAACTAAGCAAATGCAAGTTAAGGTTCTGTGCTTGGTACACAAAAAAGCAAACCAAAAACAAAAATGTTAGGTGACAAGATTTAAGTTCTGGGCTTTGGTTTTGGTTAGTCCAATGCAGCCAAGAGCCAAGGCCAGGGGTCCAGACAAAGTTGAGGACTAACTGCACCTGGGAAACATCAGTACCTGCACCTGGGAAACATTAGCAACTAAATCAACTCTGCAATCTCAGTGTCAACTTTTAATGGAAAGTGTTCTCCTCACTCTCCCACCTCTAAGACCAGAGTCTAGATGCTGGTGGTGCCATTTCATACCAATAGCAGAAAATATATAATATATATATGTATATGTATTATATCCTGATAAGGATGCTGTGCAAATAACTATCAAGGTTCTGGAGACATAAATTCATACGAACCTGTTGGGAAACACTGTGTCCATAGGCCTCAAAGTCATAGAAAGTTTTCTGCTTTCTAGTCCTGGGAACTTGTCTTAAGGAAAAAAAATCTAAAATGAGAATAAAACTTATGCAAAATGCATTTATTGCAGCATTATCTTACAAAAATAGCAATAGGAGCTATTCTACTCATACAGGACAGCAAGGCATTCAATTATGATCCATCCACACCTATGTATAGAAGAATGAAACTCGACCATTCTCTTACACCATACACAAAGATGAACTCAAAATGGATGAAAGACCTCAACGTGAGATAGAAATCCATCAAAATCCTAGAGGAGAACATAGGCAGTAACCTCTTCGTCATTAGCCACAGCAACTTCTTTCAAGACAGTCTCCAAAGGCAAGGCCAAAAATGAATTACTGGGACTTCATCAAGACCAAAAGCTTCTGCACAGCAAAGGAAACAGTCAACAAAATGAAGAGGCAACCCATGGCAAACGAAACAAAGAGGCAACCCATATTTGCAAATGATACTACAAAGGGCTGATATCCAAGATCTATAAAGAACTTCTCAAACTCAACACCCAAAAAACAGATAATCAAGTCAAAAAATGGACACAAGACATGAACAGACACTTCTCCAATGAAGCCATACAAATGGCTAGCAGACATATGAAAAAATGTTCATCATCATTAGCCTTCAGGGAAATTCAAATCAAAACTACACTGAGATATCACCTTACACCAGTTAGAATGGCAAAGATTAACAAAGCAGGAAACAACAAATGTTGGAGAGGATGTGGAGAAAGGGGAATGCTCTTACAGTGTTGGTGGGAATGCAAGTTGGTGCAGCCACTTTGAAAAACAGAGCAGAGATTCCCCCAAAACTAAGAATAGAGCTACTCTATGACCCAGCAACTGCACTACTGGGTATTTACCCCAAAGATACAGATGTAGTGAAAAGAAGGGCCTCATGCACCCCAATTTCATGCACCCTCATGCACTTCCATTTCACCCCAATGGAAGAACACTTTCCATTAAAAGCAGCAATGTCCACAATAGCCAAACTGTGGAGAGAGCCAAGATGCCCTTCAACAAATGAATGGATAAAGAAGATGTGGTCCATATATACAGTGGAATATTACTCAGCAATCAGAAAAGATGAATACCCAAGTTTTGTATCAACATGGACGGGACTAGAGGAGATTATGCTGAGTAAAATAAGTCAAGCAGAGAAAGTCAATTATCACATGGTTTCATATAAGGAACAACATGGAGGACATTAGGAGAAGGAAAGGAAAAGTGAAGGGGGGGGGAATTAGAGGGGGAGATGAACCATGAGAGACTGTGGACTCTGAGAAACAAACTGAAGGTTTTAGAGGGGCAGGGATTCGGGGGATGGGTAAGCCTGGTGGTGCGTATTAAGGAGGGCACATATTGCATGGAGCACTGGATGTTATATGTAAACAATGAATCTTGGAATACTACGTCAAAAACTAACAATATATTGTATGGTGACTAACAAGACACAATAAAAATTTTTTTAAAAAGCTACAGTCCATCCATACAATGGAATGATATTTATCAATTAAAATTATTATAAATACTGTAGCATGTAGAAAAGCATTTGAAATATGGTTAAGGAGAAAAATCAGAAGAAAAATACATGGTATAACTATATCTGTTAAGCAATTATGCAAGCCTATGGATGAAAACTGGATCATCATATGAAAAAATTACAGTAGATTGTATTAACTGTAAAAACTGAATGATTTCAAATCTTCAAGGAAAGAAAATTCTAACACATTTAAACAATCCCAGAAAGAAGAAAAACATCCCAATTCTTTTACAAAAGCACTAATACTGAAACCAGAACAAGACAGCTCTAGAAAAGAAAGCTATGTAATCTTATTTCTCTTTTGAATGCTGATGTAAAAATGATAAAGAAAATATTAGCAAATTGAATCCAGCAATATATTAAACAAATACTACAGCCAACTTGGGTTAATTCCTGAAATATAAGGATGATTCAGTAACAGGAAATCTGTTCATATAATTCTCCATATTAATAGGTCAAATGAGGAAAAGCACATGATATCATCTCAAGGGAGGCTGCCAAAGCATGTGTTAAAATAAACATGACAGTTATTCCTGATTTAAAATAATATTTAAGGAGTGCTTGGGTGGCTCAGTCGATTGGGTGACTGCCTTTGTCTCAGATTGTGGTCCTGGGGTCCTGGGATCCAGCCCGGGTCAGGCTCCCTGCTCTACGGGAAGTCTGCTTCTCCCTCTCCCTGTGACCCACCTCTCTGCTTGTGCTCTTGTTCACTCTCACTCCCTCTCTCTCTCTCAAATGAATTTTAAAAATCTAAAAAAATAAAATAATATTTTAATTCTTAGGAAAATAGGCACTTTCTCAATATTATATGTATATTCCCATGTGTATATAGTTTTCTCCTATGTATATAGTTATGGGTCATTCAGAACTACAAAAATGCAGCAACAGGGGTGCCTGTGTGGCTCAGTCAGTTAAGCATCCAATTCTCAATCTCAGCTCAGGCCTTGATCTAAGGGTCATGAGTTCAAGCCCCACACTTTTTTTTTTTTAAGATTTTATTTATTTATTTCACAGATGGAAATCACAAGTAGGCAGAGAAGTAGGAAGAGAGAGAGGAGGAAGCAGGTTTCCTGCTGAGCAGAGAGGCCAATGCGGGGCTCGATCCCAGGACCCTGAGATCATGACCTGAGCCGAAGGCAGAGGCTTTAACCCACTGAGCCACCCAGGTGCCCCAAGCCCCACACTTTTAACCCACTGAGCCACCCAGGTGCCCCATGGCAAGCCCCACACTTTTAAAGAAAGAAACAAACAAAGAGAAAGGAAGGAAGGAAGGAAGGAAGGAAGGAAGGAAGGAAGGAAGGAAGAAAATGCAGCAATAATTATTTGATCTAATGAGTTCCTTGAAGATTAAGTATAATGACCTTTCAAAGGCTCAAAGGCAAGCCCTGGTATCACAGTGTGCTGGCCTTTGAAGGTTGCATCTTCAGGTCCAAGTTACTTTACCCTGTAACCATTAGGATGCTTTGAGCTGCAATTAACCCCATTCTCAGTATTTTCCAATAGGTTCCCATGGCATAGATGGGAAATTCCCTTCTGCAGCCTCTAGGGACCCACTCTCCCTCTTACCACCAAGCTACATCTCACTCAGCTGTACCGGCCCCCCAGTTTTTTTCTAAAGCATACAAAGCACTTTCCTGCTTGGGACCTTTGAATTTGCTGATCCCCCTGTCTGGAAAGTGTTATCCTCCAATGTTTTAATGGCTGGCTCCCTCACCTTATTCACTTTCCTGGCCAAATAGCATGCCTCTCAGAGCCATGACCACCCAACAACCCTCCCTATCTCACACTCTGCTTGACTACCTGACATCACAGTACACATTCATGTGGTAATCCCTCTGCTACCAGAAATGACGTTTCATGAGGTTAGGCACTTTGACCAGATCATTCACTGCTGCACAGCCAGTACCTAGGACAGCACCTGGCACATAGTAGCTGCTAAGTAGAAACAGGGTAAATATGTTGCTAGAGCAAGAGAAACTCTGACTCATACAGATTTAAACAATTAAGGAACTTGTTTTCTCACAAGGCTAAATCCCCAAGGCTTTTTCTCTCTTTCTCTGCTATTCTCTGGGTTCTCCCCTCTTTTGAATGTCAGCTTTGTCCTCATACGGAGGTTGCACTTGTGGTCTCAGGATGATGGCAGCAGCAACCGGAACATTGTGCCTTCTCTCTCATGTCCATTTGAAAGAGAAGAAGGCTCTCCTCTTGCGTTTGTCAGAACTGTCTCAAGATGACACATAGGGACACCTGGGTGGCTCGGATGCCTGGGTTAAGCATCTGCTGTCAGCTCAGGTCATGATCCCAGAGTCCTAGGATTGAGTCCCACATCAGGCTCTTTGCTTAGTGGGGAGCCTGCTTCTCCCTCTCCCTCTGCCTGCCATTACCCCTGCTTGTGCGCACTCTCTCTGACAACCAAATAAATGAAATCTTAAAAAAAAAAAAAAAAGATGACACATTTTTTAAAAAGAACAATTACAGCCCCTATCATAGAATAAAAGCCATTCCCTTCAGTCTGATTGAGCCTCCTTAGTTCACATGCCCACCCCAAACCACACCCTGAAAAGGAGGCTTGAACTTCAAGGTTGGCTCACGTGAATTAGGACCCACCACTGGAGAAGAGCTGGAGTCAGCCTCCATGCCTTCCCATGGGTATGAGGAAGGTGTGGATGGGTGCTTGTCCTAGATAGACAACTAGCCAGGATTGCTACAATTTCTGACTTCAGGGGAACTTCTCAAGCCCCTGGAAGCTTTTCCAGAGTAATTGGCCTCTTGGGATCTTGAAACATGATCATTTCCTTGGGATATTTCTTGAGTTAAATAGCATTCTTAAATCAGAGAGCTTCCTCAAAAGTTTTCCTCCAGAAGAGCCTGAGCACTGGGAGAAAGGGAACCAAATACAGCCCTTTCATGGGAAAGAAAAGGAGATGGAAACAGCAATGCAAAACACATCTCACAGGAGAGCATTTCTTGTAAATTGGTACCAAAACACAAAGCATATACAAAATACAATATTCTTCCACATAAATTAAAGATCATTTAATTCATATTTAGGCAACATGAATAGAGACAGCAATTCAGCCCAGGAGAAAATATTTTGTCAGCCAAATGAGCAAGGTTGTAAATTACTGAGAACATATCACTAGTCAGATACCCTGAACTGGTCAACAAATAGTTTGCTATGGAGTTGCTCAGGACACAGCTCTCACATCTGGTTAATTTACTAGGGAAAAGACCCACAAGGAGACATTGAGAATCACTGGACAATACTGAAGTGTTGTCTGTCCTTTGAACAATATTACAATATCCTATATCACCCACTGCAAAAGCACAAACTAACTTCTAACAGATCACCCCTGAAAGATATTCGATCATTATTTTATACTGTGACTCCTTCACTGAGAAGTTTTACATCCCATATAATTATTTTCTTTTTAATTAGCTTTTGGGTTGTTGCTTAATATACTAAAAAATTAGAGGGGGTGACTATTTCACATGCCTTGAAAATGCTGTTTTCTCAACATTAGATACAGTAACACTATTATCAGTTGGACTCCTTCCCCTACTCCCGATACTCAAGCCTGCAAACAATGCAAAGCAAAGACAAGCCTTTTATTTCTAACACAGAGAAGACAAGACTTTGAGTGTAACTTTCTTGCTTCTCTCTAACTGTCCTGCAAGGGCATCTTCTTCAAAAGGGCTTCATGTTTTTCATTTCAAACATCCACTAATTTTGCAATGGATGAAAGGAAAATGTATAAGACTTGAAGATGTACAATGTTGCATGAATGGCTTAGAAAGTATACACAAGTTACCCCAGAACACACCCCCAGAAAGGGACAGAGCTAAAAGCAGACTCTAGTAATGACTACTCCCCACCAGGGCTCCTCTGCTCCAACAGGGCTTCTACTGTGGAAAGATTGTCCCTCAGCCAGGCAGCCAGGTCCCTTTCAGGTGTGTCTTGCTATACAAAACAGTAGGCTCCCAGTCATGTGCTATATAGGAAAGCACAGATTTAGCTATGAGGTTTCTTTCATCCAAAACAAAGGTCTAGTGAAGATTTAAATACCCATAAGGACATACAGATACATATCCATAAGGTTATACATAGACATATCCAAAACAAATTTACTGAAAAGTGGATATAGTCAATAATATTATAATCACCTTGTATGGTGACAGATGGCAGCCATACTTGTGAGGACCATAGCATAACCTACAAGAGAAGTTGAATCATGATGTTATATACCTTAACTATTGTGACATTGCGTGTCAACTATACTCAAAGAAAAAATATTTTGGGTGGGGGGGACGCCTGCGTGGCTCAGTCATTTGAGCAGCTGCCTTTTGATTTTGGTTCAGGTCATGAGCTCAGGGTTCTGGGATCCTGCCCTGTGCCAGCGCTCAGCATGGAGTCTCCTTGAGGATTCTCTCTCTCCCTCTACCCTTCCCCCCACTCACATGCTATCTCTCTCTCTCTCTCTCTCTCTCTCAAATAAATAAATAGATACCTCTTTTAAAAAATCTTTAGGTTGCTCAAAGGAATCATAGCTATTTCTAGTTCTGAGATATGAGAGAACTTTCTCCCATCACCGCATATTAAGCATGTGAAATAGTCAACTGGAGCTCCACTCCATTTCCATAGAAAGTACAAGATTAGTTATTTAGGCTGTGGCAGCCATCTAGCAATCAGGAGATAAGGTTGATGTGATGAGGACAGCAGAGTGATAAGATGAAAGTCCCTGGGTCCCATTGTTCCACTAAATTAACCAATCTTCAGACTTCTAGTTGTGTGACTTTATAAATATTTTCCTTGTTTAAGCCACTGTTAGTCCAGTTTCTGTTAGTTGCATCCCCGTCCCACCTGACACATACAATGAGACCAGTAGAGTAGAATCCCACATTGAATTCGCTTAAACTAAAATATTCATGCATTTAGATCAGGAAGTTCAGAAGCACCATTATTTGAGTGGGTTCATGAACACATGGTTGATAATATTTCTGACCAGCTAATTCTGGAGAGACTCATGGAAACAGAGATAAAATCTAGGCCTCACTCCAGTCAATAATTTGACCCCCTTTTTCCTCTTAATCAACAAAACTAATTCACAAAAAATGGTTTGCAATTCATATTTGTTGATCTTAGTTTGTACCAGCCACAATATTGAGTACTTTATGCATATTATCTTTTTTAATCCTCAGAATAATTTTATGAAATAAGAAATATTCTCATTTTTTTCTTATAAATGAGGAAAGTCAAGCTGAAAGTGGCCATCAGACTTCCATCTTGCCATAAATCTCTTCTGTGTTATAATCTTCATCCTTTGTTGTAATCGTTTATGAGTAATGAAATACACAAATATCAGGAAGTAAAAGAAAGGAACAGAATAGTAAGTGTCTCCAATAATCCAATGTTAGAATAAATTCATCAGTGCTTAGGCAAACAAAGCCATTCAGAACTTAGAATATGCTAATGTGGAAAAACCGACTTTACATAAATTTCTTCCAATACTATTATCCAAGTTCTCTCCAGCAGGCTCGGAGTGGGTTTCTATCGCAGTGTCCCATGACTATATACTGGGAAAGTTCCCTTCAGAAAGGATACCTACCTGTTAATGAAAAATTCTCCAGTCTTTTCCAGACTTTCCCCTAGACAATTAATCTTCCAATTCATGTTCATAAGTTGTCGATCAGATGTCATCAATGGTAATGAAATCCACATCATTAAAATATAAAACTTTTAAACTACATCTGTAGAAAGAAAGGACAAAGACAACAAAAGTCATGTTTGTTTACTTTGGAATAACATAGTAACTCTGCACTATTTAGTCAACTCTCCAAGTAAACCATGATTTCTATTATTCATAACCCTGACATTTGATCAAAGTAAGCTACTAGAAAGACTAAATGTGGCTTATGTCTCCACGCTCTTTTCCCTGGTAGTTAAGCCAAATACAAATTTCATTATCTGGTTTCTAGTCACAATAATGAGTCAGGTTGTTCCAAAATCTCAAGACAACACAGCCAAGGATTTCTGAGAGGGGCTGTAGGTGAATCTGAAGAAACAGAAAACAGTAGTAATGGCAATGGTTTTTAGGGCTAGTTTGTCAAGTGAAGGGGAAAAGTAAAGGTTGTGAGTAGGGATTTTTCAAAGCAGTAATATAATTCTATAATCTTTCCTCTTGGAAATTGTCACTCATACTCACTAAGGTTCCAGGATAGCTTTAGGATAATGTAGTGTCATAGCAGGTTTTCCAGCTCTCCATAAAGAATATTCTGTAGCGGACTTCATCACTTTTTCTGTTTAAAAGCAACAACAATCGTTGCTTAGGGGTTACCACTTGAATTCATTCTCCTTATAGGGGATGAAGAAAAATGCCTAAGTATTCCTTGTATGGAGATATCATTTGCTGATGAGGGGGAAAGCTATAGGACTAAACATACCCCAGGAATGTGCTAGTAAAGCCATCAGAGAGGAATATAAGTCCCAGATAAAGTCAACATATTTAATCACATATTTACATCCATAACCAAGACCATCAAGGGACAATTGGAATCATGGCATGCATTTTACAGGCATCTTCTAATCCCAGCAACAACCCCATAAAATGGGTAATGTTAGTTCCATTTCACTGGAAAAGAGAGTAATAAACTACCAAGAGTGATATTAAAAATCTTAAAAATCTCTATCATTGTCTATCCTATCTATCATATTTCAATACACAACAAAAACACTTGATACATACTTCCCAATCGTCATGGCACAAATATTAAAATGATTCAAGGATTGAGATTTTAGTAGAATGAATAATATGTATTGCTTTATCAAAGACATTTTTAATTGAAACTGACATTATTTTTTAAACTAAAAATATGTGTGGATGAAAATGTCAGTGATTACCACTGTATTATGGTTTGATGTTAGTGCCTTAATTCATGCTAAGATGCCAGCACCCTTATGTCCCACTGACTCTATGTTACCAGTGAAAATGTCAATACATTGAGAGCAAATGACACCCTAGTGCTATTCTGAAAATAAGTTTTACTTTGCCAATTCCTAAAAGGATCCCAGAGTCCAAAGGCCTCACTTTGAAAAGCACCACCCTACAAAAAAGATAGCTAAGCTGAAACTAGAAGGAGGTGGGAAGGAAGAAAGGGAGAGAGAGAGAGAGAAAGAGAGAGAGAGAGAGTAATTTGATTTCTGGTTAATTTGTTTCTAGAATTCACTGTTGTTTTTCTGCCTAAACTTATTCATGGTAGAACTAAAATAAATACATCTCAACACACTTTCAATAAAGCAATCACTAGCTTTTATTAGTGGTTATGAAGTCAATAATATACGGACTGACACTGATTACTGATCTTTCTTTCTAAACCTCAAAATCAAATCTCTGCAGTTTTTAAGAAAAGCTGATTTAGTTGAAAGAATGGTTTTTACATTAGATGATCAGTCTGTTAACAGTATTGGGTTTCATATAAATTTCAAAAAATGTATTGCCCTGCAATATGGGCAATACATTGTAATGATTGTGATATGGTATTGGGAGCTACCAAAAACTTTAGTTTACTCTATCAGTGAATGGAAAAAAAATTGAGCAGCACAAAGTGCTAGATAGAAATTGTTTTCAGTCTTTCCCTTTCTTAACCCTCTTCAGGAACTTTGGATTGCTCTTGGCATAAAATTCAAATGCTTTAGTGTGCTTTAGGGTCAAATGCTATGTATGCTCTGGCTTTGCTCCTTGCTCTTTCTTTATTCAGGTCATCCATCTTCTCAAGGCCTTTACTGTAACTACAAGAACAAATTATCAGACCAAATTAAAAAAATATTCTAGATAGATAAGTGATAGATTTTATTTATATATCATGTAAATAATTTATTTATGTCATATAAAGATCATATAAATGCCATATAATGACATGACAATATAAATGTCATATAAATAATTTATTTATATATCATATATGTTATATTTGGAGAGAAAGAACCTAAATCTTATGTCTTTTCCTTTTCTTAAAAAATTAACATATTTACATTATTTCAAAAGCAAACCAATAGTGAAAGTCTTTTTCCTGTCTCATCTGCTCTTACCCAGAAAGGTAACCACTTGTGTTAATTTCTTACTTGTCCTTCCAATATCTCATTAGGCAAATAAATCTTATTTTTCCTTCTTTTTTATTACAAAAAAAAGGTAAGTATACTGTATACACTCTCTTTAATACTGCTTTTTTCCCCCAATGACTTATTTTGGAGATCTCACTTTATCAGTTCTTAGAGATTTCCCTCATCCTTCATTACTAGCTGCATGGTATGCAATAGTGACTTCCATATGTAATACCCTGTTGCTTCCAGACTTCTGCTACCCCAAACCATGCTGTAACCAATAACTGAACACATACATGATGGCTTTTTAAACCCAGCCTTTCACCTCCTGGCCAGGAAGAAAGTATAAGCATACTTGTATTCTAACCCCATGACCAAAAATGTGATTCCTTAGTTTCCAATCATTCATCCTAGAACTCCAAGGAGCTTAATTTGAAACTGAATGCTGGCAACTTGATTTATATAAAATTACATAATTGTGCAAACAAGAGAAACCAACTCTGATGGACTTAAGTGAAAAGAGAAGCAAGGCTGGAGGCCAGGCTCAGATATCAACCAAAGAAAGAATGACCTGGTTAGGGAGACACTAGTCACAGGCCACCACAAACATTGTAACGCTGACTAGCTCTGCATGGGCCTCCCTCATTGGACACCAGATGCGCACAGTGGAGTCTTCATTACTGAATTATGAAAATTTGCATCTTCTAGAGGCATCACTCCAGATTCTAAAGCCCAGGAAAGTGGCAGGAGATGAGCTCTGTTGATTTTCCCATGAGTGGGTAGGGGATTGAGATGTTGGCAGTCAAAAGCCCAATGAATGTATACCAAATAGAAATCAGTAGCACAGCCAAAATTGGAACCCAGGTCTCATGGACATGAGTGAGTTGTTCTCCCTTCCATTTAGTATCTTATTCTGTCTCAGTAAGAAAGCACCTCCACAACTTGTCCCCAACTAGAATGCAGATTCTCTGACAGCTCGGATAATATCATTAGTGAAAGTCGATAGATTCTCCATAACAGGTGACCAGGAATAGACATTCTTTCCCTCTTTTCTATTAAGATTAGCTATTTCCAATTAATTTTTACCCTGTAGGGATCTAGATGTGCCCTTGTTTGTAGAGAGCCCTGGCTGATAAATGTCAAATAAACTAGCTCCCAACTTCGGTCTCATAAAGTTATACCCACTCAGAGCTAAAAGGGACTCTGCCAAGGCATTAGTCCAATGTTTCTTTTTTTTTCCAATTATTTTATCATGGAAACATACATATTATACAAAATTTACCATCTTAACCACTTTGAAGCATACCGTTCAGTGGTCTAAAGTACATTCATACTGCTGTGCAACTACCACCATCATTGGTACCCATAACTCTTTTCGTCTTATAAAACTGAAACTTCATACCGATTAAACAGTAACTCCATATTTCTCCCTCTCCCCAGCATCCTGACAACCACCATTCTTTTTTGAGACTCTATAATTTTCATTAGTTTAGTAACAAGAGACAAAGAAGGACACTATATAATAATAAATGGGACAATCCAACAAGAAGATATAACAATTGTAGATGTTTATGTACCCAACATGGGAGTTCCCAGATACATAAAACAGTTTAGTATATGTGCTGCCGAAGCGAGCACCCAGATACATAAAACAGTTAATAACGAACATAAAGGAATTAATCCATAGTAATATAATAACAGTAGGGGACTTTAACAGCCTATTTCCATCAATGGACAGATCATCCAAACAGAAAATCAGCAAGGAAATGGTGGCTTTGAATGACACACTGGACCAGATGGATTTGACAGACATATTCAGAACATTCCACCCTTAAACAGCAGAATACACATTCTTTTCAAGTGCACATGGATCACTCTCCAGAAGAGATCACAAATTAGGCCACAAAACAAGTCTCAACAAATTCAAGAAGATTGAAGTCATACCATGCACTTTTTCTGAACACAGCACTGTATAACTAGAAATAAACTATAAGAAAAAAATTTAGAAAGAGCATGCATACATGGAAGTTAGATAGCATGCTATTAAACAATGAATGGGTCAACAAAGAATTCAAAAATTAAATGAAAATGAAAACACAATAGTTTGGGAGAGGAGCAAAATGGCGAGGAGTAGGAGACCTTAATTTCAATAGGTCCCAGGAATTCAGCTAGTTATCAAACCATTCTGAGCACCTACAAACTCAACAGGAGATCAAAGAAAAGAATAGCCCAACTCTGGGAACAGAAAAGCAACCACTTTCTGGAAGGTAGGACATGCAGAGAAGTGAATCTGAGTCATCATATGGGACGAGAGACCATGAGGAGAGGGGGTGGAGCGGCTCCCGGCAAGCAGTAGAGCAGTGGAGCACAAAATCAGAACTTTTAGAAGTCGGCTCTACTGAGAGACATCACTACAGAGGCTAAGCAGGGGGGTGGAACCCTCTTTGGGACAGTGTGGTCTCAGGTCCCTTGGGGTAACAGAAACAATGGGGGTGTCTGAGTGTGGCAGAACTCCCAAGTATTGGAGGGGGGGAGCCAGCTGCAAAGACAGACCAAAGGGAGGCCTGGGTGGCGCAGTGATTATGCGTCTGCCTTTAGCTGGGGTTATGATCCCCGGGTCCTGGAATGATTCCCACATGAGGCTCCTTGCTCAGCAGGGAAGTCTGCTTCTCCCTCTGCCTGCCAGCCCGACCCCCTCCCCACCCGCTTATTCTCTCTCTCTCTCTGACAAAAAAAAATAAATAATCTTAAAAAAAAAAAAAAGACGAAGCCTAGGAGTGATCTCTCAGCTAGGGGTTACCTTAAACTGTGATCCAAGGCACAGTTGATCCACTACTCTTCAAGCAGAGATCCCATGAGCAGCAGATCCAGGGAGATCTGGCAGAAGTGGCACTGGAGGGTATGGCAGGAATCTGCTGAGTTTGGAGACTCCAAACAGGGCCGTGCACCAGAGATAGAAACATTCGGTCACAGGCTGGGTGAGCTTGGAGTGCAGCTGGAGACTAGGGAGATGGGAGTGATTGACTGCTTTTCTCTGAGGGTGCACTGAGGACTGGGGTCCCGAGCTCTTGGCTCCTCCAGGTGAGAGAATGGGAGGCCGCCATTTTCATACCCATCATCCAAAGCTGTATGGAAAGTGTTTAGGAAACAAAAGCTCCCCAGAGCAAACCAGAGCAGTTTACTAAGCGTGGCCCCTGGAAAGGGCAGTATAATTCTGCTTTGGGCAAAGACATTTGAGAATCACTGAAACAGGCCCCTCCCTCCATCCAGCCAAGACCAAGTCTACCAATCAATGAGAACTGCAGAACTCCAGAGCCAGGGGGAAAGCAACACATAGAATTCATGGCTTTTTTCCCATGCTGCTTTAGTCTTTCAAAGATAAATTTTTTTAATTTTATTTTTTTCTTATTCTATTTTTTAAAATTTTCCCTCTTTCCTATTTTAACCTTTTTTTTTTAAAGATTTTATTTATTTATTTGACAGACAGAGATCACAAGTAGGCAGAGAGGCAGGCAGAGAGAGAGGGAAGGGAAGCAGGCTCCCCACCAAGCAGAGAGCCCGATGAGGGGCTCGATCCAAGGACCCCGGGACCATGACCTGAGCTGAACGCAGAGGCTTTAACCCACTGAGCCACCCAGGCGCCCCATTATTTTAACCTTTTTTAAAAACTATTTTATCTTATTAATACCTTTTAAAAATATTTTTTAAACTTTATTGTTATAGTCATATTCTATCCCTTCATTGTATTTAATCTTATTTTTTGTATATATATGTTTTTCTTTCTTTAAAATTTGGGAGCCATTTTTTTCCTAATAGACTAAAATGCACCCAAAATCAAGTGTATGGCTCTGTTTTATTCACCAGCCTAAATATAATTATATATATGCTTTTTTTTTCCTTTCTTCTCCGCTGGTTTCAGATCTCTTCTGATTTGGTTAGTGTATATTTTTCTGAGGTCATTGCTACTCTTTTAGTATTTTGTTCTATCATTCCTCTATTCCTCTCTGGATAGAATGACAAGGTGGAAAAACTCACCTCAGGAAAAAAAAAAAAAGAAAAAGAGGCAGTACTGACAGCTAGTGACCTAATCAATACAGACATTAGTGAGAAGTCAGAACTAAAGTTCAGAATGATGGTTATAAATATGCTTACTGGGCTTGATAAAAAGAATAAAAGATACTAGAGAATCCCTTTCTGGAGAAACAAAATCCCTTTCTGGGGAAATAAAAGAATGAAAATCTAACCAAGTTGAAATAAAAAAAGCTATTAATGAGGTACAATAAAAAATGGAGGCTCTTGGGGCGCCTGGGTGGTCAGTGGGTTAAGCTGCTGCCTTCGGCTCAGGTCATGATCCCAGGTCCTGGGTTCGAGCCCCACATCGGGCTTTCTGCTCAGCAGGGAGCCTGCTTCCTCCTCTCTCTCTGCCTGTCTCTCTGCTTACTTGTGATTTCTCTCTGTCAAATAAATAAATAAAATCTTTAAAAAAAAATGGAGGCTCTTACTGCTAGAATAAATGAGGCAAAAAACAGAATTAGTCTGTCATATGGAAGACCAAATGATGGAGAATAAAGAAGCTTAGAAAAAGAGATATAAGCAACTACTGGACCATGAGGGGAGAATTCAAGAATTCAGAAGACAAAACAATATTAGAATAAGTGGGATCCCAGATGAAGAAGAAAGTGGGGGGGCAGAAGGTATGTTGGAGCAAATTATACCAGCGAATTTCACTAATTTGGCAAAGGGAGCAAGCACCAAAATCCAGGAGGCACAGAGAACCCCCTCAAAATCAACAAAAATAGATCAACACCCCATCATCTAATAGTAAAACTTACAAGTCTTAGAAACATACAATGGTAGAAATATTTGATTGGCAGCAGACCTATCCACAGAGAACCTGGCAGGCCAGAAAGGACTAGTATGATATATTGAGAACACTAAAAAAGAAAAATATGCAGCCAAGAGTACCATAGCCAGCTAGGCTATCATTGAAAATAGAAGGAGAAATAAAAAGCTTCCAGGACAAACAAAAACTAAAAGAATTTGTAAACACCAAACCAGCCCTACAAGAAATATTAAAAGGGGTCCTCTAAACAAAGAGAGAGCCTAAAAGTAGTACCAGAAAGGAACAGTGTCAATATACAGTAACAGTCACCTTACAGGCAATACAATTGCACTAAATTTATATCTTTCAATAGTCACCCTGAATGTAAATGGGCTAAAGGCCCCAATCAAAAGACACAGGGTATCAGAATGGATTAAAGAAACAAAACCCATCAATATGCTCTCTATAAGAAACTCATTTTAGACCTAAAGACACCTCCAGATTTAAAGTGAAAGTGTGGAAAACAATTTACCATGCTGATGGACATCAAAAGAAAGCTGGGGTGGCAATCCTTATATCAGATAAATTAGATTTTAAGCCAAAGACTAGAATAAGAGATGAGGAAGGACACTATATCATACTTAAATGGTCTGTCCAACAAGAAGGTCTAACAATTTTAACTATCTCTGCCTCTAACATGGGAGCAGACAACTATGTAAACCAATTAATAACAAAATCAAAGAAACACATCGACAATAATACAATAATAGTAGGGAACTTTAGCAAAGATCAACAAGGAAATGAAGGCCTTAAATGACACACTGGACCAGATGGACATCACAGATAGATTCAGAATATTCCATCCCAAAGCAACAGAATACACATTCTTCTCTAGTGCACATGGAACATTCTCCAGAATAGATCACATCCTGGGTCACAAATCAGGTTTCAGCCGGTACCAAAAGATTGGGATCATTCCCTGCATATTTTCAGACAACAATGCTTTGAAACGACAACTCAACCATAAGAGGAAAGTTGGAAAGAACTCAAACACATGAAGCCTAAAGAGCATCCTACTAAATTAAAGAATGAATGGGTCAACCAAGAAATTAAAGAATTTTTAAAAATTCATGGAAACAAAAGAAAATGAAAACACAACTGTTCAAAACCTTCGGGATACAGCAAAGACGGTCTGGAGAGGAAAGTGTATAGCAATAAAAGCCTCTCTCAAGAAACAAGAAAGCTCTCAAATACACAACCTAACCCTACACCTAAAGAGCTGAAGAAAGAACAGCAAAGAAAGCCTAAACCCAGCAGGAGAAGAGATATAATAAAGATCAGAGCAGAAATCAATGAAATACAAACAAACAAACAAACAAAAGTAGTACAAATCAATGAAACTAGGAGCTGGTTCTTTGAAAGAATTAATAAGATTGATATAACCCTGGCCAGACTTAACAAAAAGAAAAGAGAAAGGACCCAAATTAATAAAATTGTGAATGAAGGAGGAGAGACCACAACCAACACCAAAGAAATACAAACAATTACAAGAACATATTAAGAGCAACTATACGCCAGCAAATTTGACAGTCTGGAAGAAATGGATGCATTCCTACACAACCACAACTGAACCAGGAAGAAATAGAAAACCTAAACAGACCCATAACCAGTAAGGAGATTGAAACAGTCATCAAAAATCCCCCAAGAGGGGCGCCTGGGTGGCTCAGTGGGTTAAGCCTCTGCCTTTGGCTCAGGTCATGATCTCAGGGTCCTGGGATCGAGCCCCACATTGGGTTCTCTGCTTGGCAGGCAGCCTGCTTCCCTCTCTCTCTCTGCCTGCCTCTCTGCCTACTTGTGATCTTTCTCTGTCAAATAAATAAGTAAAATCTTTAAAAAAAAAAAAATACCCCAAGAAAACAAGAGCCCAGGGCCAGACGGCTTCCCAAGGGAATTCTACCAAACATTTCAAGAAGAATTAATACCTATTCTGAAACTGTTCCAAAAAATAGAAATGGAATGAAAACTTCCAAACCCATATTATGAAACCAGCATTACCTTGATCCCAAAACCAAAGACCCCATCAAAAAGGAGATTTACAGACCAATATCCTTGATGAACACAGATGCGAAAATTCTCACCAAAATACTAGCCAACAGGTCCAACAGCACATTAAGAGGATTATTCACCACAACCACGTGGGATTTATGCCAGGGCCGCAAGATTGGTTCAACATCCACAAATCAACCAATGTGATACAATACATTAATAAAAGAAAGAACAAGAACCATATGATACTCTCAATAGATGCTGGAAAAGTGTTTGACAAAGTACAGCATCCTTTCTTCACAGTGTAGGGAGAGAGGGTACATACCTCAACATCATCAAAGCTATCTATGAAAAACCCACAGCAAATATCATTCTCAATGGAGAAAAACTGAGAGCTTTTCCACTAAGGTCAGAAACATGGCAGGGATGTCCATTATCACCACTACTACTCAACATAATACTAGAAGTCCTAGCCTCAGCAACCAGACAACAAAAAGAAATTAAAGGCATCCGAATCACCAAAGAAGAAGTAAAACTCTCACTCTTTGCAGATGACATGATACTTTATGTGGAAAATCCAAAAGACTCCACTCCAAATCTGCTAGAACTTGTACAGGAATTCAGTAAAGAGTCAGGATATAAAATCAATGCACAGAAATCAGTTGTATTTCTATACACCAACAACAACACGGAAGAAAGAGAAATTAAGGAGTCAATCCAATTTACAACTGCACCCAAAACCATAAGATAACTAGGAATAAACCTAACCAAAGAGGCAAAGAATCTGTACTTGGAAAACTATAAAGTATTCATGAAAGAAATTGAGGAAGACACAAAGAAGTGGAAAAACTATTCCATGCTCATGGATTGGAAGAAAAAATATTGTGAAAATATCTATGTTACCTAAAGCAATCTACACGTTTAAGGCAATTCCTATCAAAATACCATCGATTTTTTTCAAAGAAATGGAACAAATAATCCTAAAATTTATATGGAACCAGAAAAGACCTTGAATAGCCAGACGAATGTTGAAAAAGAAAACCAAAGTTGGCGGCACCACAATTCCAGACTTCAAGCTGTCATCATCAATACAGTATGGTACTGGCACAAAAACAGACATATAGATCAGTGGAACAAAATAGAGAACCCAGAAATAGACTCTCAACTCTATGGTCAACTAATCTTCAATGAAGCAGGAAAAAATGCCCAATGGAATAAAGACAGTCTCTTCAACAAAGGGTGTTGGGAAAACTGGACAGCCACATGCAGAAGAATGAAACTGGACCATTTCCTTACACCACATACAAAAATAGACTCCAAATGGATGAAAGACCTCAATGTGAGAAAGGAATCTATCAAAATCCTTGAGGAGAACACGGGCAGCAACCTCTTTGACCTCAGCCTCAGCAACTTCTTCCTAGAAACATCATCAAAGGCAAGGGAAGCAAGGGCAAAAATGAACTACTGGGACTTCATCAAGATCAAAAGCTTTTGCACAACAAAGGAAATAGTCAACAAAATCAGACAGAACAACTGACAGAATGGGAGAAGATATCCGTAAAACACATAACAGATAAAGGGCTAGTATCCAAAATCTATAAAGAACTTACCAAACTCAACACCCAAAGAACAAATAATCCAATCAAGAAATGGGCAGAGGACGTGAACAGACATTTCTGCAAAGAAGACATCCGGATGGCCAACAGACACATGAATAAGTGCTCCACATCACTCGGCATCAGGGAAATACAAATCAAAACCACAATGAGATACCACCTAACAGCAGTCAGAATGGCTAAAATTAACCAGTCAGGAAATGACAGATGCTGGCAAGGATGCGGAGAAAGGGGAACCCTCCTACACTGTTGGTGGGAATGCAAGCTGGTGCAATCACTCTGGAAAACAGCATGGAGGTGCCTCAAAAAGTTGAAAATAGAGCTGCCCTATGACCCAGCAATCACACTACTGGGTATTTCCCCTAAAGATACAAATGTAGTGACCTGAAGGGGCACATTCACCCAAATGTTTACAGCAGCAATGTCCACAATAGCTAAACTATGGAAACAACCTAGATGTCCATCAACAGATGAATGGATAAAGAAGATGTGGTATATATATACAATGGAATACTGTGCAGCCATCAAAAGCCATTTATAATGACGTGGATGGAACTAGAGGGTATTATGCTGAGCAAAATAAGTCAATCAGAGAAAGACAATTATATGATCTCCCTCATATGAGGAATTTGGGAGGCAAAGTGGGGGGTTTGGGGGTAGGGAAGGAATAAAAGAAACAAGATGGGATCAGGTAGAGACAAACCATAAAAGACTCCTAATCTCACAAAACAAACTGAGGGTTGCTGGGGGGAGTGGGGGAGGGAGAGTGTGGTTGAGTTATGGACGTTGGGGAGGATATGTGCTATGGTGAGGGCTGTGAAGTGTGTCATCCAGACGATTCACAGACCTGTACCCCTGGGGCTAATAATACATTATATGTTAATAAAAAATATATATTTTTTAAAAAGGCAGGATGGAACCAAGAACCCAGGAGACAGAGCCAAGGATAGTTATTTCCAGTACTCCTCTGTACCTCCCATTTTCCCCTTTCAAAATGAAATGTCTGTGGCTATTCCACAATTTCAGGTTGCAGGAGCAAGAGGTGGACCACTTGTCTCTCTAGTTTTAAAAATTGATAAATCTAGAGGAATTTCACACAAAGCGTGTAGTTTCTGGTTTAGATGAGATTCTGGACTTTAAGACTCTTGGCTTCCCTTGGAAGAAGGTGAATGAATTTTGTGCATAGGAGGGATACACAGAAGAGAGTAAATCATTAGGAGCCAGAAGGCAGACAATGGTTAGCAGATTCAAAGATTGTTCCCAGTGGTCCCCACTTGCTGGCATTCATACCCTGTATAACCTCTTCCCCTAGAGTACAGCCTAAACCTGTGATTTGCTTTAGACTAGAAAATGGCAAAAGTAGTAAGATGTCACTTCTGTGACTACATTACAAAGATTGAAATGTCCATCCTGCTAGTTGACTCTCTCCCTCACTGTTTTCATTGTAGCTAGAGCATCCATGTTGGGGATGCCTACCTGGAAAGGAACTGAGGATAGCCTTTGGCCAACAACCAACTAGAAACTGAAAACCACACCCCGCCAATGGCCAGAGCCAGAAACTGAAATTCTTGGTGTTATAAATGCAAGGATCTGGATTCTGCCAACAACCACGTGAGCTTGAAAGTAGTTCCTTCCCCAGGCAGTCTTTCACATCAGACCACAACCTGAGAATGAACATAGCCTCCTGAGAAATCTTGAGCAGAAGATCCAGCTAAGCCAGACCCAGACTCCTCATCCACAGAAACTATGAGATAATAAATGTGTTTTCTTGTAAACTTCTAAGTTTGTGGTAAATTGTCACACAGAAATAGATAACTAATACTGATTGTCATAATCTAGCCTGAGCTTTCCAAATGTCTACATGTACAGTACAACACTCACACTTCCATGCTCAAGGCCCCATGGAGACTTCCAAAGGAGAAGCTCACTCCCTGCAAATACCTTAGTCTAGTGGCTATGTTTATTATACATATTATTCACTTATTCATTCACATATTCATTCAATACATACTTATCAAACACCAAAAAATGTGCCAGGACTGTTATTCTAGGGGCAAGGTTATAGCCATTAGTGAGGCAGATAAAGTCTTTGCCCCTAGGAGGTTGACATTCTAGAAAGGGAGGTAGTCAAGAGGCAAATGAAAAAAAAAGTAAAGAAACAAATAAAAGATATTTTCAAGCTGTGAGAAGCTATTCGGTAAAAAAATAGGACAATGAGATGTGAGTGATTCAAAGAAGGGACTCTTTTATTCAGATAGGCCAGTCAGGGATGTACACTGAAAAAGTGACATTTAAGTAAAGAACTGAAAAATGAGAAGCAACTATCTATACAAAGTACCTAAGACAGAGGAAACAAGTGCAAAGGCCCTGAGGCATGCCCTAGGAGCAAGATGGCAGGCAGTGGAGACAATAAGTGATTAGTGAGTAAAAGAGGAGAGTAACGACAGAGAACTTCAGGGAGTTGGGTAGTGCCAAATAACTTGACCCCTTGTAGACCATGCTTGGGAGTCTATTTTTATTCCTAGCATATCATGTAGTCATAGAAGGATTTCAGGATCTGATATTCAGAATGATCCACTGGCTTTCCTTCAGGTTTTCTTTCACTTACAGAATCAGTGATGAGTCATAGGATAGAAACAAATCATGAGTTTTCTTGAAAAACCATGGCCGGACCTGCTCCTGAAGACTTTTACTACCTCCCCAGGTGTCACTGACTACAACCACGAAGTTGGCAGGATGACAGCTGCTGTGACCATCCCCACAAGGGCTTACGTCTAGCTCCATCTTGACTGGCCCTTCAAGGAATGGACACAATTCCAGAGGTGTGCAGCCACATCTGGCCACCAGGTGTACACAGGAGCCTCGAGCCACTTGTCCCTGGATGGTAGCAGCAGACAACCTGTCCCCTACTTCTCATTTTGGTTTCTCATTTTCATCTTTAAAAATAAATCTGTAAAAACCCAATGAGCTGTTCACGTAGAACGTGTGCACTCTTCTGCAAGGCTTTTCTACTATAATCAGCTGCGAAGACGGAAAGATGCATGCAACTTCATAATGAAAACAACACCTCCACACCTGATGTGTTTTTTATTCATGAGCTTTTTAAAATGCTTCTGCCCAGCATTCCCTTCCCTCTCCCACTGCTGTAATTGAGCTAAACTGTTCATGTCGAGTTTTATGAATCTTCAGAGGTTTCCCTCTGTGATAATTCCTCACCAAATTACCAACAATAAGGGAGCAGGATTACACCCCCACAACAATTCCTCATGACCTTTGGGCCCTCAGATTTAGAGGTGGGGGAAAGATTATGAAAGCTGTCTGTCTCCCACCTGCCTCCACCCAGATGCCCCCCAATGCCGCCTCCCTCCTGGCTTGGGGGGCCCTCCCACCCCCAGCATCCAGCCCTATCTTCTGGAGCTCTCACAAGGAAAACGCTTGCCTTTGAGATTCCACAGGCTTGATCCATTCAATCACAATCACTGACACTTCAGATGGCTCCTTACATGAATTCACTATTGTCCGAGGCACTCCAGGTGCCGCAGTGCAAGGCAGAACAGTGATAATAATATCCTTTTTGTGTCAGTGAAATAGCCTGGAAACGCCTAACGAATTAACACCATCTGATGTGCACATTTCTTCATTGGAGCAAGCTAGAAAACTGTGTGTGCCAGCTTTCTTTCTAATCTGGGACACAGTAAACAGGGGCATGGGTCAATTCCTGAGCCTTGCATTCTTAAATGCTCAAAAACAAAAGTTATGTATTTAAGGGGATGTGAGCTCACTAGGTTGCTCCCTAATGCTTGACCTGGATCTGCCTTATCCTTCTATATGGTAATTACTCCAGCCTCAGAGAGAGCCCCTTTTATACCAACAGGCATGTCTCAATCTGCCACTGAGGTTGGCTATGGTCTAGTTTACTGAGCTTTTGAAAAAAGAATGCTCACTATTTATTTGACCTATTTTTCAGGCATTGAGACTTTGGTGAAAGATAGCTCTGTTACTTTTGCAGAATCGCTCTCTTCTTTTTGACTACTTTTAGCTCATATGGACTCCTCAAGCTGTCAGTGGTGGCTCCCACATCTCCAATTGCTTATACTGCTGTTCCTTCATTTAGCAACTCTACACACATTAATAATAATAATTTTGCACAATCTATGCCTCCCATCCTCCTCATACACTTATATCACCATTTTTGTTGCTTCAGTAATCGGGGATTACATCAATAAGACTATGAGAAGATTCTCTGCAGCCTAGTAACCTAGGTGACGTCATGTGCCTGCCATATGCACTGAGAGAGGGGTGTCATGTCTGAAGCATCCTTCCAAATAATGCATAACTTCAACTTAATCATGAGAAAATAGCAGAAAACCCAAATTGAGGGACATACTAAAAAATAACTGACCAATACTGTTCAAAAGTTTCAGTCATGAAAGATAAAGAAAGACTTGTGATTTTCTGAGGGTTTTTTTTATAGGAACTTGTCAATGAGTGTGAGGGAGTATCTCACTGAAGTTTGGATTTGCATTTTCTTAATAATTAGTGATGTTGAGCCTCTTTTCATGTGCTTATTGACCATTCATATACTGTCTCTGGAGAAATCCAAGTTTTTTGCCCATTTTGTTATTGGTTTGTTTTGTTGTTGTTGAGTTTTAGGTCTCTGTCTTTTCTGGTCATCAACTCTTTATTAGATAATATAATATGCAAATATTTTCTCCCCTTCTGTGGGCTGCTTTTCTATTCTGTGGATAGTGTCTTTGGATACACAAAATTTTTAAAATTTTCATTGTCCAATGTATCTGTTTTTCTTTGATTATCTGTGTCGTTGATATCATAGCCAATACATTATTGCCAAATCCAATGTCATGAAGCTTTTGTCCTATTTCCTTCGAAGAGTTGTATTGTCTTAGGTCCTACATTTGGGTTCTTGATGAATTTTGAATTAATTTTTTTACATGATATTAGGAAATGGTATGACTTTATTCTTTGGCATGTGCATATTCAGTTTTCCCAGCACAGCTTGTTGAAAAGAATGTCCTTTCTCCTTCTAATGGTTTTGGTTGGCATCCTTGGCAAAATCATCTGACCATATATGTGAGGGTTTATTTCTGGGCTCTCTATTCTGTTCCATTGGTCTTTATGTCTGCCCTTGTGCCACTAGCACCACCCTATTTTGATTTTTGTAGCTTTACAGTAAGTTTTAAAATCAGAAATTGTGAGTCCTCCAGTTTTTTTCTTTTTCAAGATTGTTTGTCTATTCAGGGTTCCTTGAGATTCCACATGAATTTTTTAATGGATTTTTCTATTTTTACAAAAAACTTCATTGGGATTTTGAGAGTAATTGCACTGAATCTGTAGATTACTTTGGGTAGTACTGACATTTTAATATTATCAAGTCTTCTCATCCATGAGCATGGTATAGGTTTCCATTTATATATGTCTTCTTTAATTCCTTTCAGCAATATTTTATAGTTTTCATTGTACAAACCTCCTCATTTAATTCCTAAGGATTTTATTCTTTTTGATGCTATTTGGTGTGGGGAACTATTTTTGTAATCTCCTTTTCAGACAGTTCTAATTTTTTTCCCCTTTAAATGTATTAGTCTCTTAAATCAAATAGTAAACAAACAGAAAGTAGAAAGTACAGTTACAAATCATTGTTACAACAATTCTAGCTTTTATAGTTGCCCATGTATTTTCCTTTATTGAGATCTTTATTTCTCTATACAGCTCTGTGTCTTTATGGTCTACTGTCCTTCCATTTCACCTTGCAGGACTCCCTTGAGCATTTTTTGAGGGGTGGGCATAATGGGCACAAACCACCTTTTTATTTACCTGGGAATGTTTTAATTTTTCTCTCCCTTTTGAAAGACAGTTTCCCCAGATATAGAATGCTTTGTTGATTTTTTTTTTCTTTTACATTTGAATATATTAGCCCACCGTCTCTGGCCTCCAAAGTTTCTGATAAGAAATCTGATGATAATCTGGTTGAGGATCCCTTGTATGTGATGAGTTGCTTCTCTCTTACTGCTTTCAATATTCCCTTTTTCAAGATTCTTGGACTTTTTGTGGTTTGATTATAATATGTCTCCGTGTAGTCCCTTTAAAGTCCTCTTACTTGGAGTTCATGAACTACTTGGATATTGATATTCATACCTTTCATTAAATTTGGGAAGTTTTCAGCTATTATTTTCTCTAATATTCTCTGCCCTTTTCTTTCTCTTCTGAGATTCCATGATGAATATGTTTGTCTACTAGTGGTGTCCCACTGTTCCCTTAGGTTCTGTTCACTTTTCTTTAATCTTTTCTCCTTCTGTTCTCAGCCTCAATAATTTCTATTGTCCTATCCTTGAGGATTATTCTGCCTCCTCAAATCTCCATTTGAATCTCTACAGTGAATTTTTCATTTCATTATTGTAATTTTCAGCTCCACAATTTCTTTTTGGTTGTTTTAGTTTTCTATCTCTTTATTGATATTTCTATTTTGCTCACATTTGATTCTCTTGAACTTCTCCACATCTTCCTCTATTTGAGCAACTTCGAGGCAGTTGTTTATCTTGTGTACTTGCCATTTGGTCTTTTTCAGGGAGTTTTTGTTGATTTTTTTTTCTCTTTGAATGGGCTATATCTTTCTAATATGCCTTGTAATTTTTTGGTTGAACCCAGCTCTTTGTATCTAATGATGTGGTAACATGGGAAATCAAATTCTCCTCCTTCTTCAGGGTTTGTTGTATTTTGTTAATTTTCATTTGTTGTTGCCATTTTAACTGTTGTAGGCCGTTTCTATGTTGAGGACCAGCCTGGCTTGTAAACTGAATGTCTTCTCAGGTTTTTTATGAGACTTTCCTTGGGCATTTTGGGGGGGGGGGTCACTTTCCAATTTTCCCTGCATATGCAGTTGTTTTTTAAATGTCTTAGCCTTTAATGACTGGCTCCTGAAAGGGGGCAAATTGAAGCACAAAGGAGAGATAAAAAGGCTCTTTAAATCCTCTGGAAGTCACTTCGGCTAGAGGAGGAGGGATCTGCAACAATGAGGGAAGGTACAAGAACAGTGGATGCCTGCCTCTGCATCTTGGTGATCAGAAGAAGCAATTAGCAATCCAAATACACATCTCCAACATTTGGAGGAGAGATCCCCCTATTCCCACCCTAGCGCCCACATATTGTATGCAAGCTGCTCCAGGAATGTGTACAGCTGCCTGCCATGGGGCTGGGGGTAGGGCAAGGGTAACTACTACTGTACTAAAAGCTGAAATATTCCAGAATTAACTATAATTTACCCTCCACAACTTCCTCTGGAATTTGCAAGCCTTCAGTAGACTCCAGAGTTCCAAAATAGTTACAGCAGACAGATTCTGCCAATGCAATTGTTGTCTAGGTGGGGAGACAGATTCCTGGTGCTGCCTAGTCTGCCATCCTCTCAGAGCCCAGTGTCTTATAAAACAAATGTACACTGCCATCTGACCCCAAAATACCACCTGAGATATATCGGTAAGAAAATGAGAAATACATCTACAAAAACACTGTACAAGAATGTTCACAGCACTGTCACTGACAGAAGCCCAAAACTGTAAACAGTCATTGATAAACAAACTGTGATATATTCGTATAATGGGATGGCTACTCAACAATATAAGGAATAAACAGCTGACACATGCATCAACAAGAATTAATCTCAAAAATATGTGTAAAAGAAGCCTTACACAAAAGAATGTATACGGCATGATTCCACTTTTATGACATTCTGAACAGGCAAAACTAATCTGCTGTGAGAAAAAAATCATAATAGTTCTCTCATGTCAGGGAGTATTAGGAATTAACTGGGGAGGTATAGAAGGAACTTTCTGGGATGATGGTAATATTCTATATCTTAGTAAGAATGTGGATTATACAGGTGTATGGATTTATTAAAAGTCACTTCACTGTATATAAATTATACCCCAAAACAAGACAAGTGCAAACAAATATTAAAATCTGGTTGATGTACATGCTAAAGTATTTAAGAGGAAAGTTTACTTAGGTCTATCATTTCATTGAAATGCATTTTTTTAAAAGAGATTTTTATTTATTTGGGGTGCCCAGGTGGCTCAGTTGGCTAAGCATCCACCTTCAACTCAGGTCATGATCCTGGGGTGTTGGGATCGAGTCCTGCATCAGGCTCCATGCTCAGCCGGAAGCCCTCTTCTCTCTCTCCCTCTGCTCCCCATGCTTGTGCTCTCTCTGACAAATAAATAAATAAATTTCTAAAAAAGATTATCTATTTATTTGACAGAGAGGAGAGAGAGAAAGACTGAGCGCACGAGCAAGGCTGGAGAGGCAGAGGGTGAGGCAGAAGCAGACTCCTCGCCATGCAGGGAGCCCCATGTGGGACTCGATCCCAGGACTCTGAGATCATGACCTGAGCTGAGGGCAGACGTTTAGGTGACTGAACCACCCAGGTGCCCTTGAAATGCATTTTTAAAATAAAATGGATTAATGGGTAGATAAAAGATAAACCGGTACAAAGGTGATAAATGCAACATGGTAAAATGCTAATGGTGAATATATGGCATTCACTCAGATTCTCTCACTATGGCTGCATGGTTCAAGTGTTTCATAATAAAATCTGAGCAGAAGGGGGAACAAAGGCAGAACAATGTGTGTGATCCCACCAAAATAAAATGTTAAGATTTTAAGAGTATAATTATGCTGAGACGCACATTAAAAGTTTTCTTGAAGACTACAAAAAAACCTTTAACATGACATATGGTAAATCCACAAAATGGAATATTACTTCATAATAAAAAGAAATGAAGCACTGGATACACACTACATGAATGAACCTTGTGAACATGATGTCGAGTTAAGCCAGTCACAAAAGACCACATATTGTAGGATCCCATCTATATGAAAAATACAGAATAGGCAAATCTATAGAGATGATAGCTAGTGGTTACCTGGGGCTGGGGGGCAGGGACAACGTAGGAATGGAGAGTGACTGCTAATGAGTTTGAGGGGTTTTAGTCTTCAGGTAATGAGAAGATTCTAAAGTGAGTAGTAGTGGCTGCATAACTAAATACACTAAAAACACTGACTCACTTACTCTTAAGTGGGTGAATTTTATAGTATGTGAACTGTATCTCACTAAAGTTGGGTTTTCCAAAAATGGGGAAAAAAAAAAAAAGAATTTGAGTCGTAATTACCTTAGGGCAGAGGCTGAAGACTTAGGGCTGGACTTTTATCTTACGCTTTTAGAGAATGTCTGAATTAGTTTCCTTGAGAATACAATATTGTTTTTCGAACAATAATTTTAAGAGAAAACAATTGACAGTGCAAAAGAAGATAAGGAGTGGAATGCAGGGCCTTGTGAAGAGGTAGTTAGCCAAGATTAGACTAGCGTGCTGGGGAGAAGCCCGTGGAGACAGGTGCTAAAAGATCTAAGTGCATGAGTCAGAGTAAAAAACTGAAGAAGCTGGTAGCCGATAATCTCATCTTCTACTCAAGTTAAAGTGGATGGGTTGCGATTAAGAACTTGAAGAGTGATACAGAAGTCTGGGGCAGCTCTTGGAACAGACAGGGTGGTGACTGGAAATGCAAGGATGAATAAAATACGGTTCTTTCTTGAAAAGGAGTAAATTTCAGTCTTTTACGTTATGGGGCATAAAACTTGATGTGTGTCCTCAGAAGACGGCATCCTACTGTACAGAGATCACTGTTCAGAGCAATTTGGAGTCAGAATCTTCCTTTAAGCCCTGGTAGCTCTGTGAGCTCAGAAAGATCACTTAACATCTCTAAACCTCCAGCTGTCTTATCCTTATCCATAAGATGGGCATAACATCTACCCCAGGATTGTTGTGAAAATCTAATGATGAATATAAAATTCTTGGCACAATATAAGGCATATGGATTTGATCAATGACAGCTATTGTGATTACTTATCCATACTTAAGTTACTACCATAAATAATAACTTCTATTGCAGGTAATAATTCCAGTTTACCATGTGCTAGGCTTTGCCTTAATTGCTTTATACATATTATATAATAACAACACTATAAAATAAGCACCATTTTGCCTGCATTTTGCAAATGGAACTGAGGCTTAGATAAATCAAGAAACTTTCCAAAGTCACACAGCTGAAAGTTAGCAGAACCCAAATGATCCCCAAGGGGCTCTGATTTCCAAGTCCACAGCCTTCCTATTGGGTGTTCCAGCCAGAGACATCTTGCCTGTGAGTTTGGTGAGGAGGAAGGGGGCTGTGCCTGACATCCATCCTGGTTCCGAGGTCTCATATCACCTAGTAGCAGCGAAGTTTGGCTCAAATTACATGAATAATTCCGAGTATGATCTCAGAACAGGTGAACTAGAGAATAAAAAAACAGAAAAGCTGAACATCAGAGTATGGGCAAGCCTATAATCAGAGCCAATCAATAAATACTGACCAATCCACCAATAAATGCACGTATCTTAGAGCAGACTTCTGGGCTTGGGGAGGAGCACGGAGCTATGAAAGTTATATTGTTTTTAATCTGCCTTTTTAAAGAATAATATAATGAACACATATCATAAAAAATTAAATTTTAATTTCTCCAAGCTATCCCATAGTTTAGTCTCAATTAAAAAAAAAAACACCCAATGTGACTTGATCTAATAGAAACCTACAGGATACGCTATTATATGAAAAATCTGGGAGACAGGAATTGGGACTATACATTTACTTTGCCTCATTATAAATATTTGTTTACAGGCAGGAGGCAATATTAGACAGATAATCCACTGAAATGAACTTAGATTTCTTTGAACCCTAAAATTTTTTTTGTTAGCAGTTTCTTCTCCTTATAACTTGCCAACAGGGTGATTTTCAGACGTTACATGTGGTTACGTTTTGAAATACAAACTTGCTGAATTTACAAGGATTTTTCTCTCCCCAACTCTGGAGTTTGAGCATGAAACACTGATTAACTCTACACAGTTCCAAATCTGATGTGATTTAATTAGCCGAGAGAGCACACCTAAACAAATGCTTTAAAGCATTGATTAAAGACGACACTCCTCTTGTCACAATCACAGTGAGGTCTATGTCCCCTCCACTTGAATCTAAGCAGACCCTGTGACTGCTTGACCAATAAATTATGACAAGTGATGCCATGAAAATCTCTGGGCCCAGGCCTCAAAGAATTGGCCATTTCCCCTTCCAGTCTTTATTAGAACAATCATTCTTAGAACCCAGTTGCCACCCTATGAGGAAGCCCAAAGAAGTGCCACAGGGAGACCCATGTCTTAAGAACTGAGGCCTCTGGCTGAACCCCAAGGCAACAACCAGCACCAACTTGCCAGCCTTGTGAGGGAGCCACGCTGGAAGCGAATTCTCCTGCTTCGCTTGGTAAACCCAAGCTGACACCTGAGGAACAGAGACAAGATGTTCTTGCCAAGCCCGCCCAAACTGTGTATCTCTGAACAAAACAATTAACGGCTGGGTCATGCCACTAAGTTTTGGAGTAGTTTGTCACACAGCAAAAGACACTGGACCACTCCCCAACATTACATCCCCCTAATCATAAACTGGTTTGCTCACAAGCCTTGAACTCACAGCTAAATTGATCGAATCTCTGAGTCATAGGGTTCAAAAGGCAACGGGGGTCAGAGACAACACAGACAAACACGCACAGCCGGGCGCCTGAGAACTCGTCACTGCTTCTTTATTAGGATGTACCCGCAGTACAGAACCTCTCACACGTCTGTGAAAGGGGAAGGTTACATTTCTCTTCGGGAGCACCTTCATTTTTGTTTCTGTTACCACTCGGATTAAAGTAAATCATTTTCAAAGACATTTTCAATTCCAAGTGTTTAAGACCCAGCTTGCATTTTGTTGTGTTTGAAAGGGAAGTAGCATATTTTAGCCAGAGCTGTAAGATTGTTTTGTGGCATTTTAACTTTGATGTGGATCAGAACTCTTCACTGTCTGGATGAACCAGTCTATAATTTTCATATGCAATTTTTCATATCAAAAATGTTTCATTTTTAATCTCTACCCACAAACAGATGCTCTTTTAAACACACACACACGCACACGCACACATACAAACAATTAAATTTAAAACCAGTATGAACCACAGCATTTCTAACAGGGAAAATAAACTTTTGCTGCCCTCTCCTGCTAAAACAATGAAATACTAAAATACCAATAGATTTATAAAGCTAAAGCGAAATTCTCAAACCAAAAGCAATGGATATGTCATTCTCATTATACCTTGATCAAAAATCAGACAACAACCAGAAAATGTATTGATAATATTTATATTTGAAAGTTCCCCATTGATACATGAGGTCTGGATTACAACTTATTTACAATAAGTGGTTTCAAAAAAAAAAAAAAAGCAAAGGGAAGGGAAGGAAGAAGGAAAGGGTTGGGTGAGAGGGAGGGGAAGGAGGAGGGAGGGGAAAAAGAGGGTGGGAGGGAGGCAGGGAAGAAAAGGAAACCTATATTCATAGACATCATCAAACGGGATGTTTATTTCCAAGAGATACTACTGCTGCTATCGTGCACAAGAAGCAGCACAAATTAACATTCCACTAGATCAAAATTTCCTCAACTTTCTCTCAAGATGCACAATCCTTTAAGGTTTTCAAAATTAAATACCGAGAAATATAAAACGCATTGCCAATATGCCTACTACAGAAATCCTTTGCGGGTCATTCCTTAACTTCACTCAGAGAAGCAGCTGAGCCAGAATATAAAAATAAAAATATTGATGTGCAAATAAAACACCACTGATCGTGTCTGGTGCCACCTTTTGCTACAGGTGACATAACTTTGTGATCACACTGGTTATAGCATCAAAAGAGAGAATCTCTTCCTTTCCTGGGCCAGCTCAGTGCACCTAATTAAAGGGAAAGAACAAAACAAGAGGGAAAACAAAAACAAAACAAAACCAAAAAAAACAACAACACAAAAAACTCTGAACACTTAAAAATGCCAATAACATCCATACATCTTCCCTTTCCCACCCCACCCCAATCCCCACAAAAAAATAAAAAAGCTTTTAAAGCTCTAAATATACTTTTTTTTTCTTTCCATAGTGTGTTTGAGCCTAGGGCTATACATGTAAGTATAGCAGGTGCAATTACAAGCAGTTCCCGGCTCTGCACCCTGGACTGTCCCACGCATAGGAGGTACAAAATAAATTAAACCCTTCCATTTAGGCGAGCAAGCCCAAGATGAAGGAGCATAACCCTGCTTGTGAGTATCCAGCGGCATCGAGGGTATTATTTATTTCTTACTTTTTTTATTTTTTATTTTATTTTATAAAAAACAGATGTCAGGGAGAGCAAAATATAGTAAGATTTAAAAGAACGAAAACTCAACACTGAAGGGAAACAACTGGGGACACTTGCACAATGAGAAAAGGAATGCATGCTTGATTCAAAGGAAGAGATGGGTCAGTTCACTCACATGGTTGTTCGGGGCCCCCAAGCCAGGCCCCAGCATCATTCTAAACCACAGGGTTTTTTGTTTTGTTTTGTTTTGTTCTTCCAAAGACACTCTTTATCCTACCCCTGGAACCAATATGGCAGGGATGAGGCTGGAGTGACCATCACTCACTAACTACAATATTTGCTATTTAAAAAATATATTTATATATAGTTCTGGAAATTATGAAGCAAACAAAATATAACACAAAGATGCATTTGTCACAACGAACTCAAGTTGCAGCAACAGCAGAAATGTGGGAAAGGACAGAGGGAGAGAGGGCTGCTGTAAATGCAGCAAGTACAGCCTGAACTATGTCACATAGTGCAACGGTCAGATCACCTCAGTTATTCTGCGTCACCGGACACAACATGACAAACGTCACATTGTCACTTTCGGTTAAAAAAGAAAAGACAGTGTTTCTTCTCAGAAGTTGCCCTATACATTTTAGACATATATTTATAATTGCGTCTGTAAATATGTCTAAAATTTGGCTTTGTTCTTCTCAGTTTGGAATGATCAAAATACAGAATTAACATCAAGAGTATCTGTGCAGTCCTCACCATAACTCGGAGGTCAGGGAAAGGTGCAAAACGGGATCCTCGTCTTTCTCATTTCAAATGACTGCATTGCATTGTAATGGGCAGAGATATTTCATAAACTTGTGACTTTAATGTATTCTGTCTAAAAAGATGAATTGATGGCAAACAAAAGTTTATATTGTCAAAAACGTAATGCAGAGTCAAAGCTAATGGGCTCAAATCAAAAGGGCTAAAGGAGATGATTTGTTACAAATTTATTTTTTATCTTTAGTGTTTGAACTTGCACCTTTGCTCCGGCACTTTTAAAGTAAGTTGTTCCATTCTGGCAGCTCCTGCCAGCTTCACACTGAATCCCCATTAATGCTTTTAAAAAAAAAATCTCTTCATTCCATTAAACCATGTTGTGTTGGGTGTTGCATATGACTCTTTTACGGCTGTTTCTTTTTCAGAATTAATAGCCAAGTTTTGTTTTTGTCTTACAAAGTTACTGAGATGACAATATCCATCCTCAGTGGACTTTTATGCACAAACTGTGACCTGATAATCCTGAAACGCTTAATAGGGGAGAAAGGTCAGCGGCTTCCCCCCCACCTTTTCCTTGGAAACAATAAAACTGCATATTCTACTTTATATTTAAGTGGAAGGAAGAGAATATACAAGTCCATGTTGATATTATATTTCTATTAAGAGCAACAACAGTTCGTATGTTCATGTTTGCTACTATCACAATTCAGTACATGAACACAGAATCAGCTCTAGGCCACGAATACTGCTGGAGGTGATGGTTTAGGATTATCAACTCACTGCAGCCAAGTCCATAACAAGCAAAAGCATCCCGAAAATAAATTCCGAAACATGTTATCTTTCAGTACATAATAACGCAACTGCATCAGGTAAGTACATACTGGACACAAATTTCATCGGCATTTTATCTCCCCAAGATGTTAGATTCCTCTTCTAAATACAAAGCAGAGAGCCAATAAGGTATATGTATAATACAGCCCTAAGTTTTGTTTTGTTTTTCATTTTTTTCTTAAACAATTTGGTCACAATGCACCTTGGATAGAAAAGCATTTTTAAACTTTATTATTAATACTCAGGACATTAGGGATTTCCAGATTTTTTTCAGTAGCATTTGTAGAACCACTTTTGGTAACAAATACAGTAGTTAGGAATACGCATCCAATTCAGAATGCATAGTAATGTTTATCCTGAATCCTTTCCGGCTAAAAACAGGGCTGGCGCTGTGATGAGATATAGAACGAGAATCTACAAAAAACACTGTAATACGTTTGTTTTTTTCCCAGAGGCTACATCCTCTTTTGCTGGAATACTTTATAAATACATATTAAAAAGTAAGGCAACAACTCCAAACAGTCCAAGCTGTTTGCTCAACTCTCTTCCCAATTAGATTCACAATCCTGGCGATCAATTTCATGGTTGTACTGTTTAGTGTTTGTCTTTCTTATTACAAAATGGTCCAAAAAGATGTTTTCTGACATTTCTCGAACATCTCTGGTGTGTGTGCTCAATGATGTATGCAACTAATACTGGTCAGGTACTGAAGCCTATGATGTCCCAGGGCCTGTTTTCAAAGGATTCAAGACATTGATTTGGATTCACCATAAACTGATGATGCAGGAATCCAAAATTCCCTTCCCTACTATGTTTATCACCTCTTCTCTTTTACTCCTAATTTTAAAACTAAAGGAGTACCAGGACTACCTGGTTACTGGAAAGATGTTCACTCCAGCCAACAAAACTTTTATCAGGGACCTTTACAATTCCTGGCCCCATTCCACATGGACATTCAACTCATGAAGATGTGCAAAAGGAAAAGATGTTAAATTACAGTCAAGTTATCCAGAGGAGGATGTTATACAAACTTATAAGGAAATGACAGTCTTTTTTTTTTTTTCTTCCATTACTATAAATACATTTAACAGCTTAGCAGAAAGACAAGCTAAATTTAAGATTGTTCACATTTGAAAATTGTTTCATACTCTCTGCTAAGGATAAATAAGGAACTCCTGATAATAGAATTTTAACATAGCAATTTCATCAACAGATCTTTGAAGACTGCTGTTTTGTTTTTTAAAGAGGGTTAGAACAATGATCATGTTTGCAAAGTTCTGAGAAGTCCATCTACTGTCCAAACTTTGGATTGAAGTCCTTATTTTTTTTTTCCGTTACTTAGAGACAGGTATATACAGTGCTGTTGTAATAATGAGACAAATGTGAAATCTACTGCAAAGTTGCACAATACAGAAAACTGTTGCTCCATCTTCTACTACATAAATGTGTGACTCCACAGGTTAGTGATGTTGCTGTCATTGTTTCTGTTAAGTTGGAATTATGCCATCACGTCTAAGCCCTCTCTTTAATTCCAGATCCTCCAGTTTTTTCCACAGTTCTTCACGCTCTTTTTCTTTCTTTTTCTCACTGGGGAGAAAACAGAATATAAGGTAAACAACTAGGAAAGTCAGAAAAGATTATCTAACAATACTGCCCCTTTGACATACTTTTCCCCCATGTAGGTTTCACAAGTAGTCTTTGAAAAGTTTGGCATTAAGCTTGTGGGTGTTTTCTCTTTTTGGTTCTTCTCTTGCTTTTTTTTCCCCTTGATACTTAACTTACATGCACAGAAAAGGAGTATCAATGTACTGAGCAAGAGATGACAAGACTAATTTTAAGATTTCACATGAATATTCCTTTATACTTAGCTTACTAATGAAAATTAACTTCAAAACAAAAATGGGGATCATTTCTATGTATCTGTTATCTTAGAGATCCAAAGACACATTAAATGATTTTTACACGGGGTCTAGTTAAAATTTAATTTTCTGTCTCCAAATAGTTTCTCAAAAGGGAATGCTAGAGATTATACTGATACAAAGTCGTAGGACAAGAAAATACACTTCCCCTTTAAGTATTCTATTTCCCCTACACTAAGTGTATTAAAGTCTTTAGCAGAATCTTGTTCTTACTGGTATTAATAAACCACAAAATTCAAGTTATTAACTTATTTTGTACCTATATATATGACCAAATGTTCTTTTGTGATTTCAGTTTTAATGATCTGGAAGGATCGTTTACATTATTATGAATCAAATTTTTAATGTTCCAAGCCTTCAAATTTGAATATCAAGTTGACTAGCAATTTCCAGATTTTCAGATTTCACTGTCTGGTAAATTTGACTGAAAAACTGAATGTCCAAATTACGGTCAACAAATTTTATTTGTCAAGGACATTTTAGATCACCATAGTTTTATAAAAGAAAGGATGTTGATTTTAACATCAACCAGGTAGAAAGTATAAAATAGAGGAATATATATGACTATACTGTAAATTAAGTCAATTCCTATTAAAAATAATTCACTGCTGTCCCTAGCTTTCTCATACTGTGATGATCCACTAAACAACAGACTCAGATAATATTTGTGAATCTATAAATTCATATAATTCATGCCCTCTCTGGCATGGGGGATATGGTCCTTGTGCTACTTCACCCAGCAAGGATTTAACTTCAATTACAATAAAATACTTACTTAGGGAAGCCCACATAGGTTAAGTAAAACACGTATATAAGTCCAAAGCCTCATATTTTTTAATGTCATCACCAATTTTTTTTTTAAAAGATTTTATTTATTTATTTGACAGAGAGAAATCACAAGTAGGCAGAGAGGCAGGCAGAGAGAGAGGAGGAAGCAGGCTCCCTGCTGAGCAGAAAGCCCCATGTGGGGCTTGAACCCAGGACCTGGGATCATGACCTGAGCCGAAGGCAGCGGCTTAACCCACTGAGCCACCCAGGCGCCCCTTATCACCAATTTTTTAAAAAAATTATCTGATATCGATAGCAACACAAATTAATTCATCCACTCTCCTGAAAAAAATCTCTAGAAACACCTAAGTAATCTTACATTCCCATTCCATAAGTCAGAGGAAATATTTAATTATGTAATATAATAACTAATATTATCATTTCATAATTAATTATTTCAGCAATTCAGGCCTTGTATCCTGAACTAGTTTCAGATATCTGGACTACAATATGCACAATATGAATTTCAAAGGACATAACAATTTTTTTTTGAATGGCCAATCTAAAGCATTTATTTCCAATAAGGTAATATCATTTTCTTTTACTAATACCTAAAATAATCTGCTTTTTTTTCCCTAATGATTTCAGAACAGTACATTTAATCAACAAAAACATCATTTAGTAAACATTTGTTTACTATTTTTATACAGTGTAATAACAGTTCCTCGGTTTAAGAATGTTCTTCTAGTTGGCTGTTTGCCTTTTAATTTTACATTTAATTTTTTCTCAACTAAGTTGTACAATTTGTATTTGTAAAATCTCCTTTATTTTTTTTTTTATTTTTTTTTTTAAAGATTTTATTTATTTATTTGACAGAGAGAGATCACAAGCAGATGGAGAGGCAGGCAGAGAAAGAGAGAGAGGGAAGCAGGCTCCCTGCCGAGCAGAGAGCCCGACGCGGGCCTCGATCCCAGGACCCTGAGATCATGACCTGAGCCGAAGGCAGTGGCTTAACCCACTGAGCCACCCAGGCGCCCAGTAAAATCTCCTTTATTATACTTAAAAGGTCTTTTGCATCCCAAGATTAAATAATCATCTTCTCTATTACATTTTATGCTTTCCTTTTTTTTTAATTTTTAAAGATTTTATTTATTTGACAGACAGAGATCACAGTAGGCAGAGAGGCAGGCAGAGAGAGAGAGGAGGAAGCAGGCTCCCTGCTGAGCAGAGAGCACGATGCGGGGCTCGATCCCAGGACCCTGGGATCATGACCTGAGCCGAAGGCAGAGGCTTTAACCCACTGAGCCACCCAGGCGCCCTATGCTTTCCTTTTTTATATTTCTCTTTAAGTTATCTTTATCTTGTGATTTACGGGTCTAGTATAATTTTGTCCCATACAGTTAATCTTCCCAGACCATTCATTGGTTAATTCATTCCCATCCCATTAAGTTTGGGTTCTTTATTTTTATTATGCACATACCTACACATACCTGCTTTGTTCAACTAACTTGCCATTCTTCCATCAAAATAACACTTTGAATTGCCAGCCACTTGGTAATGCATTTTAGTAATTGAACAAGTTGTCTTTGCTATTCCTTTTTTGGGGCAAATTCGTGATGAAGTTTAGACTTTATTCTTCATATGCCCCCAAAATTCAAATGATGTTTAGGATTACATCATGCTTATAACTTGGTAAGAATTAACATTTTTAAAATCAGTCTTCCTAGCCCATTTATGCAAATCTTCATTTACAACATCTCTTAGTAAAGTTCTTTTCTAAGACTTTTCTCTATGGAATTGAAAGCTGAGTCTCATCTCATCTCATTATACTGCTCTAAAGATGTCACCCCAGTCACTGCTGGAGACCACTGGGGGCTCCACTGGGGAGATCCACTTTGTTACAAAAGAAACCAATTTGCAGAGAGGAGGAAGATTGTGCCCCAGTAGCATTTGTTTCCCTAAAATCAGCTCTTCTCCGCCCCTAACAATTTTTTAAATGATTATCTATTGGGTAATTTTGACCCTGAAACATGGTATTTTAAAGAGCAAGAGGGACAAAATTAGATGATCCTCCCATCATTATGAATTCCAGATTCTTGATTGTAAAGCTGTTCGGTTAAATTAATCATTTTTGGTTTCTCGGTAAAGGAATTATACTAGGTCTAAATAAACGTTATCATGGAACACTGATAACCTTTTCATTTGGATGGAAAAGAAGGTGGTAAGCAAGGGCCTAAGAACTTTCTTCAACTAAAACACAGGTTAAACATATGTTAGGTTCATACTGCCCTAATCTGAAGTTTAAATTAAGTGCTGACATCATTAAAACACTCATCTTGCTACTGAAACATCTCAGTCGCATCTTTGATCAAAAGTTTTATGGCATTCAATAAAATTTATCCTGTGGGGCTTTTCTTCCAGATGAACTTTATGCTGAGTTATTAAACATCTTTTATACTGACAACTTCATCTTCAAAAATTCTAAATATTTCTGAAATAGTTACTGTCGTCCCATTCTTTCCTACATTTCTCTCTCCCTGTAGGTGGGAATTTTAAAGCTTAACCACACTGTCCTGCTAGGGGTAGGGATACTGTCAATTCTCTCCCAATTTCAATTTCACATAGCACAAACGCTGGCATAGGTATCTTAACAGTGCTAGTTATTCCGCTCACTATTTTCAGATTTGTATAAAAATTTGATTTACTACAGAGAAAGGGGAACCCTCCTGCACTGTTGGTGGGAATGCAAGCTGGTGCAGCCACTCTGGAAAACAGCATGAGGTTCCTCAAAAAGTTGAAAATAGAGCTACCCTATGACCCAGCAATCGTACTACTGGGTATTTACCCTAAAGATACAAATGTAGTGATCCAAAGGGGCACGTGCACCCGAATGTTTATAGCAGCAATGTCCACAATAGCCAAACTATGGAAAGAACCTAGATGTCCATCAACAAATGAATGGATAAAGATGTGGTGTATATAGATACATATACACACATACACACACAAAATGTATATATATACAATGGAATACTGTGCAGCCATCAAAAGAAATGAAATCTTAACATTTGCAACAACATGAATGGAACTGGAGGGTATTATGCTGAGTGAAATAAGTCAATCAGAGAAAGACTTATCATATGATCTCCCTGATATGAAGAATTTGAGAGGCAAATTGGGGGGTCTGGGGGATAGGGAAGGAAAAAAATGAAACAAGATGGGATCGGGAGGGAGACAAACCCTAAGAGATTCACAAAACAAACAGGGTTGCCAGGGAGGGGCGGGGGGGGTGGCGGGGGGAGGAGGATAGGGAGAGGGTGGTTGGGTTATGGACACTGGGGAGGATATGTGCTATGGTGAGGGTTGTGAAGTGTAGAAGCCCGACGATTCACAGACCTGTATCCCGGGGCTAATAATACATTATATGTTAATTTAAAAAAAAAATTGATCTACACCAAAACATTTCAATTTGGTGCCATCCAGAAATAAACTCCTCCAGGTAATTCTTCTCTAAGAGCACCAAATAAATCTCTCCTTTCTCTTTTCCTGTTCCCACATCCAGGGAGAAGCCAACTGTCTATTCAGCACAATCTGCTATAGCTCGTTTGACAAAATACTACCCTTACTTAAAAAAATCCTTCTCTCGTTAAAGTCCACTCACAGTAAGTCGCTCTAATACACTAGATCTTCAGAATCAACTCTGCTGTGTCTATTCTTGGACCCCTTGGTCAACAGTACCTTTTCCAAGAATTTGGTCTATTTAGCTTAGATGATAAGTGATCAGAAAACAGTTTTATCACTGAAACTCAATAAATATTAATTTAATTTCATTTGAATATTTTAGAAATAAGGTCTTCATTTGTCTTAACTGGACTCTACAGATTTTTATTTAATCCTTATTGACTAGGATAATCATTATGGGTTTTTGGTTGCTATAAAGAGAAAGGACATTATGTACAACACACTCTTTAATGGTATGCCACAGTATGAGAATGTGCTCTTTATTTCCTCTACTTAGATGACATTTTTAAAGACTTGAAGTTTGACACGAGGAGGGTTACAAATGTAATGATTTACAACACCTGTAAATATTTAAAAGTTCTTTAAATTACAAGTATGGTACAACATATCCCATAACTGATACTTATTCCAATATTGTATAAAATATCCCAGCTTCTTCTGTCTATAGCTGAACACTTGCCATATTCCATAATTAAATTGCTCTTCAATATAACCAGGTCCTGGTAATTTTTGTTAAAAAAAAAAAAAAAATCACTGTGATAGTCCTTTACCCCGCCACAAAATCTTTTCCCTCATTGCTCTTTTTATCAGTAAAATGCAAGTAACACATGCAAAATCAGGCAAAGCGAAGAAGCAAGGCAACCACAGACAGCTTTGATCAGGAGGTTCAGCAAGGCCTTGGGTATGAACACTCACTCATACACATCCCTGGGATCTTCTAAGTCCATGGTTTTGTAATACACAAAGCTGACATTTGCTTCTGGATCCAAGCCAAACCAGAAGCCCAACTATTAACAAGCTCTCTAGACTTTCCTCAAGGTCACCAAGTGTATCAATCCCATGGTCTGAATATTTGTGTCCTGTCCTACCCAAAATTCCTAGGTTGAGATCCTCACCCTCTGGGTGATGGGCTCAGCAGTTGCACTTTTGGGAGATGATTAGGTCATAAGGTTGGGGCCCTTGTGATTGGCATTAGTGACCTTATAAAAGAGATCCCACTGAGATTCACTGTCCTCTGCTATCACATGAGACATGGTGAGAAGTGGCTAGCTAAGAATCAGAAAGAAAGCCCTTATCCAACCAGGCTAGTACCACAACCTTGGCTTCCTGCCTCCAGAACTCAGAGATAAAAATTTCTGTTGTTTAAAAGCTACCCATAACTTGGTGATATTTTGTTATTAGCAGACCAAACGAACCAAGACAACATCTTTTGGGAAGTTGGACATGTTGAACAAGAAATAACAAAGTTGAAAAATCATGTAAATGAAATCAAGAAAGGCCTTACTAAGCCATAAGTGTTTATGTAAAGAGTTCAACTGGTTTGGTCTCAAACATTTCAAGACTGCTAGAATACCAGACTCTTTACTTCCATATTCTTTTCATTGTCCTTTAAATCCTAATGAACTTGTGTTCTGGAGCAGTAAGTTAGTTCTGGGCCAAAGAACTAAACAAAAATGGTGCCTCACCCCTCCTGCTGCTGGGTAAATTACACAAGATGTGCCCCCAACTCCAGTTCAAATAAGTTCAGAATGGGAGTGAACCCCATGGCAAACCACGCCCACCCGGGGGCAGGAAACATCCCTGAAATATGCATGACATGCCAAGCCCTTAACCCTGAGGAAGAAGAGAAACATTATGGAAGGGAAGGAGGAAAGTAGCCTTTCTTAAAATGATACTTTGTTACCTCCTGGCATGCTAATGAAGACACAGCTAATGAGCATGCAAAAATGAACATATAAATAAATTAAACTGTGCTGCTTAGGATTTCAGGTAGAATTAGGCAACTGCAGCAAAGAGCAAGGAAAGAACTCAACAGTTTTATGCACAGCTGACAAAAAAGCTTTAAAAAGTTACCGCTGACGATCTGACTTGTATGTGGCTGTCAGCTCATCAAACATGGTGCTGTTCATTTCCATAAATGCCTTCAACACATTGTACACTAGCGCCACGATAGCCCTGAGAAGCACAGAGAAAAGAGAACGTGTTGGTTAGTCTTACATAACGGGAGGAGCACCACCTGCGTCTGAATGAATTCCTTGTATTGCAGAATCTCCATCCCTTCTCCGTTGGAACAACTAGAAAGGACCTACGGTTCATTTCCACATCAAGAGAGTTCTATTCTTTACTATTCTAGGCAAGATATCTTTCTGAGGGGTTGACAGGATCAGAAAAAGAAAAATCTAATTTTGCCCTTCTAATTATTGGTACCCAGAATAGACTTGCCTGTGGGCACTTGTTAACTTCATTTAGTAAAAAGACAAGTATAAAAATAAAGCCACTTCACCCTAAAAGGAGCACCTGTGCTAGGACTAACCTTAGAGACTTAAATTTGCACAGAATGCTTTATTATACTTATTTATTTAGAAAGGGAGATGGGGAGAGAGCCATATGGGGGGGGGGGGCAGTGAGAGAGAGGTGGGGGGAAGGGCAAAGGGAGAGAATCTAAAGCCTGCTCTTCGCCCATCGCAGAGACCGATCTCACAACGCTGAGATCACGACCTGAGCCAAAGTCAAGAGTTGGATGCTTAACTGACTGAATCACCCAGGCACACCTAGAATTTTATTTTTAAAGTGATAATACACATAATTCATCAAAATCAAAACCTGTTCTCATGGTAACAAATAACATATATGTTATTCATATAACCTCTGTAACCTCTGTAAACTGGATAGTTTACTACTTGTTAAGTTTCTAGTTGTGATTTGTTTCAGTCCATTCACGCCTGCTAAGTCTCCTTGCTGACCCAACACATACTCTGGGGTCAGGTGACTGGCAAGCTGGTGATGGCTCCTATTAGCTATGAAACAGCTAAATGGCCAAAATGGCAGCACATCTTTATCAAGAGGAAGAATAAGCTCTTAACAACATGAGGACAGTGACCATGACAGGCTTGGTATCTTCCAAGTAGACTCTAAATATTGCCCTTTGCAAAAATGTGCCTTACTCCTGTTTTGCTACAAACTAGCAACCAATGCTGCTGAAGAAAGCACTGGTAAGTTAGCCATAGGTGAAATAAACCATGGGTTTGATGCTTCCAAAACGTAAGTGTATTTGCTGTGTTCTTCTGCCCTGTGCCCATTAAAAGGAAAACTTCAGCTCCCTTCTGCTGGGGTGAATGACCTTCTCACGGACAACGGGCACAGGTGGAGAAGGGCCAATACAGAACACTGGGCAGTGACAGACCCTCGCCAGAACCACTCTCTAGGTCCTCAAGACCTAGATGAGTGGGTGACCTAGATGATGAGTCTTCACTGTTTACAAGTTCTAGTAACAAACTTTGGCAAATTTGGAGAGAACATGAACAATGACTTAGTTGGTTTTTAAGAAATGCATCATGCTAAAATGCAAATCAATTCAAGCATGTTCCCCTTTACGACTCCTAAGTGTTTCCTTATCTTCCACTGGTGAAGGTGCACGTGGGCTGTACTCCCCTTTTTAATCCCATCTTCCAGCATCCTCCCCAAAAGACCAGGTACTTTAGCCCTCTCAAATTCACACGTTTCAGAACCTGACAGGTGACTGTTACATTTTGGGGCCTTCTAATGTGAAGAAGAGACCCACACTACCAAAGGGCCCCCCCCATCCCATCCACCTGTCGTATTCCTGTAAGACTCGGTTTGAGCATCACCGCCCCATCAATATCCACAAACCCCTCCTCTCACTCCAGAGTATCCCCAAAATAGTTCTGCTACTTTCACAAGCAAATCAGGAACCTCTCGAGTAAACAGATACTTTACAAAACAGTATTTTTTAAATGCTGTTATGTTAAACTATCTGCTTGTGAGTCTCCCTAACACTGGTCAGTGAATTTCTAACAGATGGGCATTTTCATGTATCTGTCTTTACCAATCTTTACCAACATGCACAGCATCTGGCACATAGCAAGCACTCAAGGCATTTTATTAAGCAAAAGAGGAGGAGGGAAAGAGAGAAGGAAAGGGGAGGGAGGGAAGGAAAGTAGAGGAAGGAAGAATGGGAAGGGAGGGAGAGAAGAAGGGAGAAACTGAAAACCTACGGATTCCAATGTTCTTTTGAAATCCTATAAAGACTGGAAAACATGATGGGAAGGATGACATTGGAGTTTTCTTCTATCAAACTCATGATGTATTCATTATTCCAATAATACAGGGCCCTTTCTGCCACCTTTGAAAAAAAAGAAAAAAAATATTAAGAGTGAGAAAAAAGACTGATAAAGCAAAATTAAAAATCTCTCCAAACAAAAATATTTTAAGACTGTTTTTTATATCATTCAATCAAATGTGAAGTTAAATATTTATCACACTTTACATTTTTGTGGATTTCAATTTCAGAAAGTTCTAAAGTGGTTCATCAATTTGTGGAAGGAAAAAAATTTTCCTGCCTATTTCTTTATGTTATCCTTTTTATAGCACCCATTTCATCTGATTCCACATTTTCCCCAGCCAGCCCCCGAACTCCAAACATCTCTTCTTTACTTCTAGATGCACACTGCTGTCCATGTGTCTTTAACCCTCTTCTGGCTCATTTCTTTCATCTCACACACTTCCGATCACCCTGAGGGGCCACCACAAAGCTGGTATTTGGGAAAATCTAGCTGCTCATCTCTGGAGAACATTCTTATTCGCTAAGCACCTTTCTTCTCTGGCCAGCCATTCTGTAGGCAGAATGTGCCATCCTTACCGCCATCCGGGACTAGGTGCCCTTGGGTTTACTGTACAGACAAAAAGGCTGAGGCTCAGAGAGACTAATACCTTCACGAGGTCACCCTGTTAGGAAGGTGAAAACTGGGACTCAAGACGAGTGACCAGACTCTTTCCAAAGTTTATTTCCGGTCCCTTTCTTTGAACTGGGTAAGCCGGATGGGAGTCACTCAGTTTTTGGACTCAGAGACACTGACTGTACACACACCTGCTTGCCATCTCCGATCTGTTTTTCTTTGACCACCATGCTATCCAACTGACTCTATGATTTCAAAGGAAGACCTCAAAAAAAATAACCTAAACAATCTAAAAAGTAGTCAAACCAAAAATCTCAAAAAAGTTAAGATCTCCTTTTAGAGATAGTTTTTAAAAGGGAAAAAGAAAAAAAGAGTGGCTTTGTTCATCCATCCAGATTAAGAAATTACATTCTAATTTAATAAATTAAATTTAAATTAAACTTAAATTTAATAATTTAATTTAATGACATGGTACAAGATGTACCCACCAGGAGACTCTGAGAAATTAAGCCTTTCCACTTACATTATTGAACTTGTTTCAAAAAAAAAACCCTGGGACTCATGAGGCACTAGACTCTGAGAGTACAAAGAAAATAATCATTACTCAATGTTTACCCTATGCCAGGCACTGTGCTAAGTGTTTCACATACATATTATCTCATTTAATCCTCACAACCAACACATAGCATAAGGACCATTATTTCCATTTGGCAAATGAGGAAAATGAGCCCAGAGTAGGTAAACCCCTGCCTCGAGGCCATGTGTATCTGTTTGTTGCCATGCAAAATCACTTTCAGAGAGTAAATCAGTATCCAGTAAAGCCCCTTAAAGAGGAAAAGCACTGCTTATGCAAAGCAGAAATGAGCAGAATCAGGACAGAATCATTACTTTCCCGGGACCACTGTCGTCCTTGCACATTGGTGCGGTCTCTGACTGGAGACCTCTGACCCCGATGCCACACCAGGGGGCAAGGAATGAAAGGCGTGTGGCTACACAGAGTGGCACTTAAAAAATGTTTGCTGGCTGCACCAACAAACACTTAACAAATGAATAAAGAAGAACCTCTTTACTGGCTTTTCTTTTGTTCTAAATTTTACTTTGGCCAAATAATTTTAAATTCTCTTTTCTTTCTGCTATGGATAAAACTGTCCCCTCAAATTCATCATTGAAGCCCTAATCCCCAGTATGAGTGTATCTGGAGACAGGACTTCCCAGAAGTTAATTAAGGTTAAATGAAGTCATAAGGGCAGGGTCCTAATCCAGTGGGCCTGGTGGTCTCAAGAGGAGGAAAAGAGAGATCTTCTCTTTCCTCACACACACACCGAGGAAGGCCATGTGAGGACACTGTGAGAAGGCAGCCAGCCATCTGCAAGCCAGAGAGGGAGCCCTCACCAGAAGCAGACCAGGCTGGCACTATGATCTCAGACTTACAGCCTCCAGCATTGTGAGAAATAAGTTTCTGTGGTTTAAGCCACATGGTCTGTGGTGTTTTGTTATAGAAGCCTCCTGTGATCTGAAAGCTTCTGTCCCCAGAAAATTCATATGTTGAGATCCTAATCTCCAAAGATGATGGTACTGGTGGGCGAGGGCTTTGGAAGGTACCGAAGTCACAAGCCTGGAGCTCTTATGAATGGGATTAGTGCTCATAAAACAGGCTCCAGGGAGACCATTAGCCCTTCTGCCAAGTGAGGATACAAGAAAACCACAACTCAAAGGAGAGGCCTCACTCAACTGTGCTATGGCACCCCGATCTCAAACTTCCAGCCTCCAGAAACAAGAGAAATAAATTTCTGGGGTTAATAAACCACCCAGTCGGCAGTATTTTGTTACAGCAGCCTGAGTGGACACAGCCTTGCTTACTAGACACTTTGTCTCCTTTCTAAGCTTCTGGGCATCATTGAAGCCTCCCTGGTGATCTTAAAAGAGATTTCTGGAAGAAAAGGGGTGAGGGGGGCTTCTGCTCCTTGCTTTCCACAATGTCAAACCTCCTGATGAAAACTGAAAAATGAGGTAGACAATCCAGGGCTTGGGGAAAAAGCCCACTGCTGAGTCTATCTCGTTAGCTGTGGGATTCTGTGCTACCAACGACAATCTGAACCATCCTTCGAATCAGCAGGCAGTATATGGAGAGTTAATTTTCAAAGTCTGTGATTCGGACCTTCAGTTAGACAGCGAAAGGACAGAAAACGACAAATTTTCTTTTCTTCCAGATCACCCCCTTCCCTCCTGCGTGCGTTCGGCAACAACAGCCCCAGTTGAGAAAAAGGTTGTCAGGTTCACTTCCCTGTGATCCCCGCAGTGGCCACAGGGAGGCAGAGTGGTGCCATGGGAAGGTGACCAGCTTTCACAAGAAGCTACACCTAACTGACTTCACTCCTTAGGAACTTGAGGCCCTTAAGCAAATCATTCTGAGTCTCGAAAACAGCGGGGTTGGGGGTGAGCAGGGAGGGCAGAGCCTTGTAGGATAAAGTGAAATTTATAAATAAGGTATGAAAAGCATCTAGCACAGTATATATGCGTGTTCTCCTTGCCTCTTAAGCTTTATTTTGCACTCTCTCTTATATTCTATAAATCCTACCAGTCCACCTCTTACTCGGCCATTTTATTGGAGACAAGTTATTTTACCACTTAGACCTTCGGTGTTCATGAGAGTGATCATGAGAACTAAAGTTACTAGGCAGAAAGCACCATCAAAGGAGCTGTCATACTGCACATGTTCAAGACAAAGGTGGTTACAATAAAAATTATTATTGTATGAGAAAATAGCAAATAAAAACCAAGCAGCTAGTACCCATGGCATGTCTTTCAATACAAATAAAACTTAACCAAATAACATCTGTTGCTCAGGCCACTGCGGTTCATCCACTCTTTACTACTAACCTGAAAATGGGGGCTAGATACACACTTGGCAATTTGTTTAAACAAAGGTTCTTGAATTTTAACAAATTGTGAGGGTTCAATCACATCCAATATTTCTTCCAGCTCCCCAAGGAACATGACCTGTAAGTACATACAAAACACAAAATGTCAGGTACTTCATGTAAAAATCCAAATGAATGATGAGGATTAATTAGAGTTTATAATGTTTTAAGAAAAATTTACACCTAAAACAAAACAGGAACAAATTAGGCATCGTCTTATGTTAGATGTTCATGTCACAAAGAGTTCAGCAGAGAGCACCTGTTAAGAGCGAATTCTCTATAGTTTTGAAAGTATGATTCTATTTACTTTGAAAAAAAATCCTCTACATGCATCTATAACCCAGAACAAGGGGCACTTACACATTGCAGTGGGGCTCCTGGGGAACAACAGCCATGTCTCTGTGGGGCGCTCCTCTCTATTGCTATCAACCTGGCATTTGCCCCCCCTACTCTTATTTTTCAAACAGTGGGAGAGCAGCCTCCTGCATGGATGGACAGAAGTTCACGGTGGCACATGCAGCTATCTGCGAAATGTTTTCAGCCCCTGCTGTGTGCTAGGAGCTCTTCTAGGGTACACTAGTTAACAGAACACAGAGAGCCGGAGACACACAAATGGGCAGGTTCACCCATACACAGGTACCACTTTAAACCCATGAGCACACACTGACCCAATCTGCACACGGACAAACGTGTGCACAACTGCTCACCATATAGCACAATGAATCCCAGCCTCAGCACCATGGGTCTCAAGAAACAGAGCTCTAATTTCCCACCCCCCCCAAGATTTACCTATTTATTTTAGAGAGAGGGAGAGCGAGTGTGAGCTCGTAGGGCAGGGGGAGGGACACAGAGGGAAAGGGAGGCAAGAAGACTTCTCTGCTGGGAGCCTGACACAGCTGATCCCAGGACCCTGAGAACATGACCTAAACCAAAAATCAAGAGTTGGACGGTTGACTGAGCCACCCAGGCGCCCTGAAACGGAGCTTTTAGGTCACAAAATGGAGCCAAGTCAATAGCACAGTCAACTGTTTTCAATATAATGGAAAACTGACAGAGAAATAAGAACCAGGTACCTATTTAGGCATTAAAAAAATAATAGTAATAATTACCTTAGGAAAAAATTAGGCAATTAAAATATGAAAAATGACTGTGTTTTCCTATCTTGAGGTGCATCTGGATAGCAATATATAGCTTAATTTTGTCACACAGGTATTAAAAAATTAGATGACTTTCTGAAATTGTGAAAATTAGGGTTTTGAAGAATTGAAACTGATTGAGAAGGAGCATATTTCTGTTAAAAGTAATATACAGGGGCGCCTGGGTGGCTCAGTGGGTTAGCCTTCGGCTCAGGTCATGATCTCAGGGTCCTGGGATCAAGTCCTGCATCGGGCTCTCTGCTCAGCAGGGAGCCTGCTTCCCTCTCTCTCTCTCTCTCTCTCTGCTTGCCTCTCTATCTACTTGTGATCTCTCTCTCTCTCTCTGTCAAATAAATAAATAAATAAATAAATAAATAAATATCTTTTTAAAAAAATTTTAAAAAGTTAATATACAGTAAGTAGGCAGTAGACCCTTGCCATTTGTCAACATACATAGAGAAGTTCTCCCAAAATTCTCTCCCAAATGTCAAACTGACAGATGACCTTTCTTGCTGGGCCATTTTCCACGTGGCCTCTATAGAAGAGTGAGTACAGACATGGTATCCAGCTAGTCTCACTTCTAAGCTAAGACTTACTCTCAGCACATGGCACATACTGGTTAGGTTTTGGCAAAAGTATAAATAATCGTAGGTCAGAAATTTCCAGTTCTGTGAACACCTGAAACTAAAGGTCTGTAATATATTTTAAAATTGTACATCTCTATTATATTTTAACGTTGGGTATTTGGGCAGGTTGCTCTAGCATCTATCTACAGCAACACCAAAGCGTCCATCCTAGGAGTGGTCACTAGAAAGGTGACTTTGATAAAGCTAGACAGCGAGACACATGACAACAGCCTGACTAGGGTTTCCCTGGGACTGAGCAGAGCATGATGGAAGTTCAGGGTTCAGGAATCACGGTGGCGGATTCCTAATCACTTAATACTTAGCATACCCAGGCAGGCTACTTAAGCTCTCTATGCTTCAATTTGAAAACTAGTAAAATGTGAATATTTACAGTCCTGCTTTAGAGAGATAAAATGAAGATTGGATGGGATGCCTGGGTGGCTCAGTTGGTTAAGTGTCTGCCTTCAGCTTGGGTCATGGTCCCAGAGCCCTGGGACCGAGTCCCACACCAGGCTCCTTGCTCTGCAGGGAGCCTGCCTCTCCCTCTGCTTATACTCTTTCTCTCTCTCTCAAGTAAATAAGTAAAATCTTTTTTAAAAAATGAAGATTGGATGAAATAATGTATTTTTACACATTGGCTCAGAGCCTGACACTCTAGTAAGTTCTTAACACCCCAACATTAAGCACTTACCTCTTTTTGACTACATGTTTTAGGCCAAAATTTCATTAACCCCCTAATAACCTAAAACGAAAAGGAGAAAAACAATGGCAATGAATTTCCCATATATACTTCATGAAAGGTAGTCTTTTTGAAGTTTTTTGAAATTATAGAAAAAAATACTTACTGGTTCTGTGAGTGAAGGATCTTTCTCCAGAAACTGTACTATGCAATACGCCAGCTGGAGAAACAGAAAAATGAAAGACAAAATTGGAAATGCTATATACTCAAAAAGACTCAAAAGACATATTAAAACTTCCTAAAAAGTTTCTAGACTCTGGTTTTAGTAACTTCATGTTCAATTCATTTTAAAAATAAAATATAAAGTGAAAAAAAAAGCTACTTTTTCAAGCCAAAGATTGACACTAATAAAACCCCAGGGGAATTTTTTTTTTTTAAAGAATACTAAGACATGAAGTATCCAGCTAATGAAAAGCAGAAATATCACAGTCAGTATATTCTGAAAGTATCTCATCTACATACAGTCTAAGCGACATCTCATGGGCTTCCTTTCTCTTTTTGCCAACCTCAACAGTACTGGGTTTTACTGTGTTTCTAGAAGGGTCCTAGACAAAACGTAGACAGCACTTACTAAACACCCTGCTGACTGCCTAAAGTGGCCCATGCAAACTGAAGCAGTTTCATGAAGAGACAAAAGGTTGTACCTGCCACAGCTGGAGGAGGGAAGAGTTTTACATCTCTGATGCTAGCTCATCTAGGTTAAGAATTCTTTTACACGCTCATGAAATGTGACAGCCTATTTCAAATACTAGAGGCAAGATTTGTAAAAGGGCTCGTAAAGATTTTTGGACAAGAAATCCACCCTTGCGAAACAACATTTTGATGGTGTTCTAAATTGGAAACATATGGACTAATTTTTCCTCGAAACACAGAATTTCACATTTAAAGAGGAACATTGCTCAGAAAAATGTGTGACATTTTTATACAAACTCAAAACATTCCCATTGGTTTGGAAAACTAAAATTAAAATGCCACCACATCATTTATCTGTCCCCTAGTGACATGCTCACCACACAAGGCAGTGTTAGCACAGAAAACAGACTTGGGTCAAGACAGAGGAGGCTCTTTAAAGTAATGGAGACTAGGGACGCCTGGGTGGCTCAGTTGGTTAAGCAGCTGCCTTCGGCTCAGGTCATGATCCCGGCGTCCTGGGATCGAGTCCCACATCGGGCTCCTTGCTCAGCAGGGAGCCTGCTTCTCCCTCTGCCTCTGCCTGCCACTCTGTCTGCCTGTGCTTGCTCTCTTTCCCTCTCTCTCTCTCTGACAAATAAATAAATTAAATCTTTAAAAATAAATAAATAAATAAATAAAGTAATGGAGGCTAAAAATAAAAGGATGTGAAAATATTGATTTGTTGACTTGTGAGGATGTTTATTTATGTGTATAAAGTGAGAAGGAAATAGTGAATTAACTAGGGGGCAAAGAGCAACTGATAGACTAATGCAAAGGAGGAGATAAAATATTCCAGAATACTCCAAAATGATTACACATGTCCAAAGCTTTAAATCTGAAAAACCCATATATTTGATTGTACATAACATGTTCAACATATAATTTTGTGAATTAGGCAAGTCCTCAAAGTTCTCAGGTAAAACAACTGAACAAATGCTCCTCCCACTTGAAAAATATTCCCATGGGTTGCCTGGGTGGCTCAGTGGGTTAAAGCCTCTGCCTTCGGCTCAGGTCATGATCTCAGGGTCCTGGGATTGAGGCCCGCATCAGGCTCTCTGCTCAGCAGGGAGCCTGCTTCCTCCTCCCTCTCTCTCTGCCTGCCTCTCTGCCTACTTGTGATCTCTGTCTGTCAAATAAATAAATAAAATCTTAAAAAAAAAAAAAAAGAAAGAAAGAAAAATATTCCCATGAGTCTCCTATGCACAGAAAAACAGAGCACACATTTTAATTGTCCTTGGGAGGCATTTTATATGAGATTTTTTAAACTAAGGAAATATCAATATCAACGAAACACTGAGTTTTGTAAACTTCTAATATTGCTTCCAAAGTAGTTGCATAAAATTCTACCTGGGCATGGAAGAGTGATAAGCTCCTGACAGTGTGTAAAGGGATCAACACTTTCACCAGAAACTGTTTGTGTTCTGCCTTAAGAGGTAAAGCAAAGCCATTGATAATACTAGGAAAAAGAAAAAGAAACATGAATTAGCAGTGTGATCACAACCAGCTAAACTGAGACAACCAGCTCCTGGAAGACCAGGTTAAATCTGAATCAGTTTTGGTTTGGTCCAAAACAACCCAAACCCCACCCGGCGACATTCAAGATTTCTGACTTACTTCAAAAAATACATTTAAGTAGGAAGGAAATTTAAGAAAATTTACTTATGATAATCTAGCACAAGCTCTTATGCTCTAACACCTAGTTGGATGATTCCCAAAAGCTTTTGTAATCAGTAACTCTTTATTTTTCCTTCCCCCCAAAAATCACTGCCCTCCTCACTTTTGACCTTTCCAGGTGCAGACATCATTGGAGAAGAAGTTTCTTCTCCAACCAAGAATACCACAGACATAGCAACCCCGCCTGGGGAAGTCACAGAAAAAACCATGTGACTCCACCTTCTTTTTCTCCTCACATTAGGAGAAGAAACTAAGTAATCACACTGTCCGGTCACATTAACCTGCCTTGTGTATAAAAACCTACACAGCAGCTGTCTCTTTCCAATTCATTCCACTTCTCCCAGCAGCAGCTGTTTAAGAACTACTCCTGGGTTCATGGCTCCAATGAAAATGGCAATCTTTCCAATTTATTTTAACTTGCTTTCAAAAGATATGGCAAAGGACAGGTAGCCTAGAAACTAACGAGAATAAGATGTTGTGGAGTAACGGGTTTGGGGGCAATTAGATGTATTTTCTCTGTAGCAATGAATGAACTGTTAGCTCTTTCAGTCATTCCAGTAGAATCAGCAATGCATAATTGTGGGACAAGGAGGAACAAGAAATCACGTCTTGTAGAGTCAGTCGGGAAACATGGGAAAGCACAGATTAAGAGTGCCCCATGTACATACAGCAAGAGATGTAGGTCAGCATTTCCCTGTGCCACTTGACTCTCATTCTCAAAACGCTATTCACCTGAGATTAGCAATTAGCTAAAAATGTGCTTACCTTCCTAATATTTCCAGCAGTTCTGCTACACCATTGAAGTGTTCTGTTTCATAAACAAACCTTTTTTAAACAAGAAAAGAAAGAATAAAGTCAGTACACGATGTTCAAATATTTGAAGTTTATTTAACACTTCTATAAAACCACCGATTTTGCTTCTCCTTCTCCCCCCACCCTCCACTTACCTTAGAAAAATATTGTTAATCTGTTTTCGGATAAATGCTCTAAGACCAAGAAATTTGCCATAAATTCTGTGTAAGACTGTTTTTAAGTAGTCCCGTTCCCGAGGGTCTTCACTGTCAAATAGCTCCAAAAGCTGTTGTAAATGAAAAGACATTGTAGCTGTCAAAAGTGGGTTCAGGAAATGATTTAGGAATTCTGCCACTCATCATTTAAAACCCTCCCTCCTTTACTTCTTAAAAAATTTATTGAGTGTCTATTAAGTGCCAGGCACCAGTAGCCTGTCTTTGGAAAACAGTGATTCATTAAGTCAGGTAAGAGGCTTACATTCTAATAAAGAGACAGACACAATAACAATAATCCTAACAACAATAATAAGAGAACACAAATACAGCTTTTAGTATGATCATCATGCAATTTTTTTTTTTTTTTAGGATTTTATTTATTTGACAGACAGAGATCACAAGTAGGCAGAGAGGCAGGCAGAGAGAGAGCAGGCTCCCTGCTGAGCAGAGAGCCCGATGTGGGGCTCGATCCCAGGACCCTGAGATCATGACCTGAGCTGAAGGCAGAGGCTTTAACCCACTGAGCCACCCAGGTGCCTGAGGTTTCTACTCATTTGTAAGCTAAAGTTCAAAACTGAATCCTGATATCAACCTGTCAACAAAAACACTCGTACATGAGTGTTCAGAGCAGCAGGATTCATAACAGCCCAAATCGGAAACAACCCTAACGTCCACCAACTCATGCATGGATGAGCAAAATGTGCTCCAATGGACTATTACTCAGCCATAAAAAGGAATGACTAGTGATCTATGACACTGCATGGATAGACCTCTCAAACATCATGCTAAGTCAAAGAAGATGGACACAAAAAATTATTGTAGAATTCCATTTATGTGAAATATCTGGACTATGCCAATCCATACAGACAGCAGAAGGAAGAATGTCTGCTAAGGACCATGGTGTTTCTTTCAGGCACGATAAAAAATGTTCTGTAATTTATAGTAGTGATAGTTGTACAAGTTGGTGAATACACTAAAAACACTGAATTATAAACTTTAAAAGAGTGGATTTTATGGTATACGAATTATATCTCAATAAAGTTTTTTTTTTTTTTTTTTAAATGACAGGTTCTGGGCAGGTTCTTCTCTAGCTGAAGAACGAACCTGGAGACTGGTTTGACATTTTACTGTGTTGCTCATATATTCATTATCATCACAATAAAGCATGACTCACTGTTTATACTTAAGTTGACTTTATAGTAAAAACATTTACTATAGTAAATGTAAAATATTCCAAGAACATATAGGCAGTCTACAAAGGAACACAGACTACCTTAATTACCAAAGAAGCTGTCAAGACCTCCATAAGCATGATTCAGGTAATTAAGAGAGTAGGAGAATAACTCAGTGGGCAGTAATCAAATAAATTATCTACTTTTGCTTGCTGCTTTTCTTTGAGCAGAAAACAAAATTATAGACAAAGAATGGCCCTTCAGATAATGGCAGGAAGTACAAACTGAAGGAGAATCTTTAAAATTGGTCAGTGAGACAGGTGCGATTTTTAGCTACACAATGTCATCCATCCATCCACCCATCCAAAAAATGAGTATCTCAAATAAATATGTGTGCCTATTGAGAGCCAGCCAGTGGGTAAGGCGTCAGGGATATAATGATGAGCAAGACAGACACAATCAGCTTTCACAGAGCCTAGTCTAAATGAGGAATATAAGTAAACAAAGAGTGTAAGTGGCTTAGGATGCTAAATACATAGCAGACAAATCTACTGTATTTGGAAGGATCAGAGTGATAGGGAGGGCTTCTGGAGGAAGTTACACCCAGGCTGACCTATGAAGAAGTTAGGAGGCTGAAGTGGAAGGAGAGTGCTCATGGCTGGTTCAACAACACATACCTTCACCAGCAGCCTATCAGTTGAGAAGATCCTATTAAAATACCTGCCATCTCTCCGCCCATTCAGCCACACAATCAATCAGCCAATCAATCAATCTCTGCATATGCCAGGAACTGTCCTTGTTCCTGTGCGCACACACACCACTGAACAAACGTGGAGCCCATCGGGAAAGCAATGAGCAAGTCAACTATACATTTCCACAGGAAATAGTCTAAGAACGAAAGGTATGTGACAATTACAGGTAAAAAAAAAAAAAAAAAGTCCCGTGGGTTCAGTATCTCTTGTCTACAACACACACAAAATGATGTAAGATCTCTAACCTAATCTTATTCCTCGTTGATGGAAATAATTCACATTTTAAGTTCTATTTTTTTAATCTGGTTTCTATTTTTAAGCGTTGTAAAAGAATGTAATGAGTAATCTGCAACCAACATAAATAAGAGAAAGTCTGAGGGAGTGTACTGTTAGCAAAACCTGAATCAACTACACTTGTGTATATACTGTTAATCTTAAGAGCTTAATGAAAATAAAGTAATTAAGCAAAAATTATTTAACTAATGTTTTCATTAAGCCCTCAAAACACACATACCCAAGCATCGAACTTAAGTCATTTACAAAGCCACAAATAAATAACTAAATATGTGTGTATACATATATATATAATATTCTATGAGAAAGAAAAATTAGTGTATAAATTACTTTTATGCTGCTCTACAGAACATATTTTTGATGATTTTATGGTGTAAAAGACAAAAGAAAAAGTACAATAATGCACAGGCCCAAAAACGGGGAATAGGATGAGCTCTGATTTCCAAAACAAAGTACGTCTGTGCTTAGTCATATATACACTCCCTTCAAAAAAAGCAATGAGATATACAATCCAGCAACTATAAATGCCCAGCGGACTGTACTCCCTACAATATAGCAACAACTTGTCAGAGAAAAGAAGCTGGAGAGTTTCCAAGGTGATTACAGAGCAAAGACAGACCTGCCAACATGCTGACTTCTAGTTTACAAAACCACCCTTCCTGAATTTAACAAACAGGGATGAACCGTACAGTGATATAGCCAAAGAACTCTCCTTCGAGCATCATTAAAAAAATCTACAGTACAATGAGAAGGGCAAAAAAAGGCAGTTAGGGTCTTCCAAGCAGACAGGGAAGAGAAACTTTCTCCCCCCGAGCCCTCTCTGAGATGAGAATAAAGGAATAAAAAAGGAAGAAACACACAGAGCAGAGAGGAGTAGAAAGCAGATGAGACAAATTTGCAAATTTTTCAAAGATGGAAAGGGGATGGCAAGGGGTAACTATCTTGGGTTTCCTCTTTCTCCACTCTGCTAAGTGTTTTTCCATTCTGCCAGCAGGGATGGAAGCCAAACAAGAAGCCAGCCAGTTCACACCAGAGAACCCTTAAAAGGCTTAAGAATTGAAGACGCCAGATATATTTGATGGCAAGGGTGTGGGGAGCGAAAAAGAGGCCTGGTTGAAAGTTTGTAGAAAGAGTAACAAGACCTCCCAGAGCCATGTCCCCAGCAGTGGACTGAAGATTTACAATCGAAGTCCGGAGAGCATAAACATGCAAGTCTCTAGTCTTCAAGACACTGTACACAGTAAAATGAAAAATTTATTGAAAATAAAAGGATTAAATAAAACTCTGCATGCTGAAGAATGAGATGTTTGCTGTCTCTTAGAATGAGACTAAGCCCCCAGAATTCTAGATGAAAGTAGGGGATAGGAAGGTCCCTTTTGAGGGACCTCAGCCTCAGCCTCTTGACAGTCTCAAGAGGAAACACCTATTGATACCTACTGATATTTGAGAGTGTCTTGATGAAAGAGCAAGGTCTCTGCACAGTGTTCTAAGCGTCTCTCATCTGTGTGCACGCACACAGGCATGCGTGCGCAAACATACACGTTCCAACGAGGCTCTTAGATGGCCCTGAGAAGCCTCTTTGATGACTAACATGTGACTACGAAGCCAAGGATCATCAGACATCCTAACATAAAAGATGGAGACCAAAACAATCATGAAGAACTCAGAGGAAATAGCCACAATGCAAGTAAAAAACAAACAAAAAAACCACAGAAAATAACTTATCCTCAGAAATAAACAAATCTGCTGGATCCCTGAAACAAAACCAGAACTGTTATAGACGAATATTCAGAAAATAAAAAAGAACTTCTGGAAATTCAGGATAAAAAGTTCAGAAGAACTGGAACATTAACCAACTGAGCCACCCAGGTGCCCCAGAACTGGAACATTAAAATGAGCAAATGTATCCTGAAAGTATAACCAAAAGAAGACCATTTTAAAGAAGAAGATAACTAGAGGATCAATCCAGAAGGTCCAACACGTTCCAAAAAGGCACAGAGAATAGGTACAGAGACACAGAAGCAAAGAAAATGAAATTATCTGACAAAGAATTCAATGCAATTAAAAGAAAAAAAAAAAAAGGACATGAGTTTCAATATATATAAGGGCCATTATGTTCTCTGTACAATTAATAAACAAAGACCTGCACCAAAACACAGAACTTTGAATTATCTGGACGCTGGGGACAAAGAGTAGATCTCAAAAGCTTAGGGAGACAATAGGACACTGTAAAGGATAAGGAGTTCAGCTGGTGCAGGCCTCCTCAATACCAACACCAGAAATAGAAGACAATCTAGAATTCCCTAAAACTTTTGAGGAAATATGGGTCCTAACCCGTAAGTCTATAACTGGCCAAAATGTCAATCAAGTATGTGGGTAGAATAAAGACATGTTTAGAGAACTAGGTCTTAAAAAATTTATATCCCATTCATACTTTCTTAGGAAGCATCTAGAGGATGTATCCTGCCAAAATGAAAGAAAGGGAGATAAGCCAGAAAAACACAGTACAGAAGAGTGGCAAAGGGAAGTCCCAGAACGACCACTGTGGCTATAGCCTAGGGGAAGCCACCAGTGCCGACTAGAGCAGGATGATGGGGCTCCAGCTTCAGGAAGGAGGCCTCCAAGGAAAACAATGGAACTGAGAGGCTGGCTGATGCGTGGGCCAGACTAAGAAGAGTTGTACGGTGCTCTCAGAAAAGAACTGAGCAGTGAACGAGTAACCCATACACAGGAAAGCAAGCATGTGAAAAATAAGGCACATTATTTATCCCAGAGGTTTTCAAAAAAGCTCTATAAGAAATGCAATCATAGTCTAAGATGTGTCTTGGCTGAGAACAACATGTACACAGTCCTAATTGTCATTGTAGCAACACTACAATTTCATTTCATTAGATTTTGTGACATAACTAACCACATTATTAAGATGTAGACATGGGAGATACAGAGGGAAACATATATTGATTAATAGTAGGAAAAGTTTTTCAAAATCAAGAAACAGCAGTACAAGAATGCCTGTTAGACATATGGAGATACAAAGAAGCAAACAGCTAAAAGACTTGAATGTGGTTACTTCTAGGGAGTGAGACTCAGCTGGGGAAGGACTGAGGCAGCAGACTGTTATTTGTCTTAATAATCCATATAAATATACTTGAATTTTTTTAAACAGACATCACTGACTAATTTAAAAAAATTAAAGATTTATTTATTTGAGAGAGAAAGGGAGAGAGCACGAGCAGGAGGGGCCGAGGGAGAGGGAAAGAGAACCTCAAGCAGAGTCCACACCGAGCAGAGTCCAACGTGGGGCTCAGTCTTCCGACCCTGAGATCATGACCTGAGCTGAAACCAAGAGTCGGATGCTTAAGCGACTGCACCACCCCAGGTGCCCCAGTTAAAACTCTTTTTAAAGGTTAAGAGCAAAAGGCTTGAAACAAAAAGCCCAACTGCGCCCTACTATGATAAAGAAGCAACTACCATGCCCCATTCCATGTAAAAAAGATTTTAAAGAACATCAGAAATGCTTAAGTAAACAATCAGTGAAGTTGCGATTCTACATCTATTTTACATGTTTTCATGTAAATGCTGTTTTCATCCAAACTAAAATCAGGTCTCCATATTTCTGGCTTTGTTTTTAACTTTAGCTCTTCTACCACCTGAAAAATACCTTCTGAATACCTTTGCTCACGAGAAAACAGTCCAGAACCAAGCAGCAAGAGCCAACAGCAGCCTGACTCCAACAGATGAAAACAACTCAAGAGGACCAACACATCAAATGAGCTGATCTACGGGCACCACTGAGAAACACAGTATGGACAAAAGATCCAAAGGTTACACATTACAAGCTTCTAGCAATTCTGACTTCAAGACTCCTCTGGAAACTCGGTATAAAAATTTCAAAGGTGTAAGTCCTTTAAATATGAACAAATCTGCCAAGTTGCAATGCTTTTATTTTCTTCCTAATTTCAGGCATTCTTCCCACAAACTAGAAAAGTCCATTCTTTTCTCCCGCAAGCTTTCATTTAGACTGATTCAACAAAAGCTGGCGATTTAAAATTTTAAGACAATCAATTTGGTCAGCATTTCAAGAAAGAGTGGTTATTCTACATAATGATGCACTTAGTGGCATGCAGGCAGGGACTAGCTACATAATTTGCGGGGCCCAAAGCAAAATGAAAATGCAGTGCTCCTTGTGCAAAAACCACAAAGAGTTCAAAACAGCAACAGCAAAGCATGAAACCAGTAACAGGGCCCCTCTCGGCATAGGGCCCCGAGTCACGGCCCAAGCTGCACACCGCAGAGCTGGCTCTGGACGCATGAGCCACAATGCTGAAGCCCTTCTCCAAGGTTGCTACACTAAAGGATGGACTGGATGGGGCGAGGTGAAGAGGAGCCTTCTTAATTGGTAATGGCTATCTGATAAAATTCCTGATCGACTAAGTTCTCTTAAGTTTTATTTGCTATAGAGACTCTGAGAGAGAAATGCAAACATTTTGACAGACTCAAGGAACTTGTTTGGAAAATAGCTCTGTATTAGAGCTGAGATTCAAGGCCTCGTGGAATTTATTTCAGTTTAGAACTTAAAATTTTTTAACCGGTTGGTTTGTGTCATGTCCAATGTATCTTGAGTATTTATTTATTTATTGTCTTGAGTTTTTAAAGCACAATAATAAAAGGTGACTTTTAAGGACAGGGTAAGCTATTTGCATAATTTGCATGATAATTACGGCACCTTTCAGCTAAATATAACTGCAAATGTGAAATACAAATGCTAAATCGCAATCTCCAGCAGTATTACATATGTTTATGGGGACGCTTGAATAGTATGTCTCTTAGCAACCACTGACTGCTTTTCAGATTTGCAGAGTGGTTGAAAGCAGTCTTTAGAAATATGCTACTAAACTCTTGCCACAATAAGACACCCAGTGAAATAATTCAAGGTTTGGCAACCCATCCTTGGGGGCCGGGGGGGCGCAGAGCGGAGATCATAAAGAAACCATTTTCCCAACTGTCCTAACACAGATGAAAATTATCTTTATTGGGAAGAGACATGTTCCATAAGCCTAAGCCAGGCTGCACGCTTTATAGCATAAAGGCAGTTACTATGTCTAAAATCAACATTACCATAGACAGGAGTGCACTATGTAATCAATTGACTATCCTTGATAATCTGACAGCTTTCTTGTGTAAAGACTTAGATTAAGTACATAAGAAATGCTAAAGGTTATGTAAATCTAGATTTAATAAAAATTACAATGAAATTTAAACAAGTTAGTCAGTCATACCATTCTTAAATTAAAAAAACAGCAAACTCTTCAAAGGTACATACAAGTCACAGAGAGTTTTGTCTAGCCCACACAAAAATCTAGATTTCCAGGTTCTCTTGACCTCTCTAGGTCATTACCGTTTCGGTCACTCCCTGTCACACCTAGACTACTCCATTACCTATCACTTGTCTGGACTCTGTAAAGATCTGAATGTGTTATCCCTGTTTTTCACCTGTTAAAGGTATATGATCCTGGCACTAATAAACATTTACTTCTTTTTTTTTTTTTAAAGATTTATTTATTCACTTGACAGACAGAGATCACAAGTAGGCAGAGAGGCAGGCAGAGAGAGAAGGGGAAGCAGGCTCCCCGCGGAGCAGAGAGCCCGATGCGGGGCTCGATCCCAGCACCCTGGGATCACGACCCGAGCTGAAGGCAGAGGCCCCAAGCCATTGAGCCACCCAGGCACCCCTAAACATTTACTTCTAACACTGGAAGAAATCAATGGTGAAATGAACCCAAGGACAGGAGAGACCACATTTAACATCTGAAAAAAAAAAATCTCAATAACCAGAGAGGAGCCATATAAATAGAGTCCAAAGGGTTTCTTTGATTTTTAGAATGGTTTAAGTTGGATTTCAAAGAATTCATAACATGCTAGTTAAGATGCTGATAGACCAACACCATATGACTTCACAGCCTGAGGCTATTCTAGAAGGTATTACAAAAGAAGATTCATTTTTTTTTAAAGATTTTATTTAAATAAATAAAACATCTGACAGACAGAGATCTCAAGTAGGCAGAGAGGCAGGCAGAGAGAGAGGTGGGGAAGCAGGCTCCCCACTGAGTGGAGAGCCCAACGCAGGGCTCGATCCCAGGACCCTGGGATCACGACCTGAGCCGAAGGCAGAGGCTTTAACCCACTGAGCCACCCAGGCGCCCCCAAAAGAAGATTCTCAAAACAAGAACTGATCCTGATCGAAATAGTAGTCATAGCAGTAACATAACATTTACTGACCAATGACTCCTGTCAGTAATTATTCCAAGTGCTATGTCTGTATTCGCTTATTAAATCTCCACAACAACCCGAGCATTGTATTGTGGATATTTTGCATCTATTTTTCAGATGAGGAAACTGAGATAAGGCAGTCACAGAACCTGCCCAAAGCCATGCACTACAAAAATGCCAGAGTCTGAATTCAAACCAGCATATATACACTTAACCACCAAACTATACAGCTTCCTGATGAGGACAAAAATTAAGTGTTGAAACGGACTCTTGAGGCAATACTGGCAGCTTTCCATTGAACTTCAGATTTTATTTCATTTTATATTTTTTTATTTATTTGTCAGAGAGATGGAGAACACAAGTAGGCAGGGGAGCAGGCAGAGGGAGAGGGAGAAGCAAGCTCTCCACCGAGCAGGGAGCCCGATGTGGGGCTCGATCCCAGGACCTTGGGATGATGACCTGAGCCAAAGGAAGACGCTTAACTGACTGAGCCACCCAGGCACCCCAGAACTTCAGATTTCAAAAGGGCATATACATATATAAGTGATGAAACGAAGGAAACACAACAAATGTGAAGTACAAATGAATGGGGCAGTCTTATAGAAACAGTCTTAGGAAGCCTAATGCATAGAATCAGCTGAGGCTTATGAGAAATGTCAGGCAACAAAATAAGAATGTACTTGTAATCTAGATATTTTTACTACTCTTACTGATAACATACATGTTCATTAATTTTTAAATGTTAAAAAATAGAAAAATACAAAAATTAGAAAGTGGTGATCATCACATATAATCACATTGTACCAGATGATTAACAACAATTTGGTATACTGCCTTCCAAAATTTTTAGTGCATATACAAACACTCCTTTTCCCTAAAATAAGACTCAGATTCAAAAAATTCATACTGTTCCAGAACGTGCATGTTTCACTTAAAAATAGATCATGTGTAGCTCTCATTCTCTTTACAATCTGAATATTCCATTATATGAATGTCCATGGTTTATTCAACTAACCCCTACTGAGGAACTCTTAAATTGTTTCCAGTATTTCTAATAATTATTAACAATGACACATTCAATATCCTTGTACGTACATCTTTGTGTACCCATCTGACTACTTAAGGAATTGCTCAGTGGATAAAATTTAAGTTGATAGAATTTAAATTGACAGAATACTATCAGTTTTCCTCTTCAGAGGGGTATACCAAGTTAATATAAATATATATGCACAACACACATCCCTATTTATCTATGTATAGGTACATTTTTGTGGGTTTTTGGCATACTAAGAAGGGTCTTTTCCACCCAAGCCTCTGCTATGTTCCAGTCTCCCACTGTATCCATGCCACACTGGTTTGTCATTGTGGTGGTTTTTCTTTTTTTAAGATTTTATTTGTTCATTTGTTTGTTTGTTTATAGCACACGAGTGAGGGGAGAGGCAGAGGGAGAAGAGGGGCAGAGAGAGAATCTCAAGCAGGCTCTGTGCTAAGGGCAGGGCTCATTCTCACAACCCTGAAATCAGAACCTGAGCCAAAATCAAGAGTTGGATGCTTAACCGACTGAGCCATCCAGGAGCCCCTATGCCATACTGTTTTCATTCATGTACCTTTATAGTTATATATATTAAACATTTGTATGCTTTAATATCTAATAGGCAAGGGATCATAATACTTTTCTTTTTCAAAAATCTTTTATTTCATGAATTTTTGAAATTTTCAAATAAAAAATCTACTGAACTACTGAAAAATTTTTAAAGATTTTATTTTTTATTTGAGAAGGAGAGAGAGAGAGAACATGAATGGGGGGAGGGAGAGGGAGAAGCAGACTCTCCTGTTAAGCAGGGAATCTGACATGGGATGCGATCCCAGGACTCTGGGATCATGACCTGAGCTAAAGGCAGATGCTTAACTGACTGAGTGGCCCAGGTTCCCCCAAACTACTGAAATTTTAGTTAGAACTGCACCAAATGTATAAATTAACTTGAGATTCTATGGATATCCTCATGATGGCAAATTTCCCATCTAGGAGTATGTTATTTATTCAAGGCTTCTTTGCAAAATTTTCCTTTAAGTTTCACATAAACTTTTACATTTCATTTCAAAAAGTGGAGATTTTAAAATTAATACTGGAATCAAGAAAAATAAGATATTCTGCTAATGTGGGTAGATAGTATAGTATGAGGAGTATATAAAAAAAGGAATTAGTATTTAATGAGCAACTATTATAAAACCATGCATGGTACGAGCAGATGTTTTTACAAGTCAGACCATTTTATCTCATAACAAGTCTACTTGCTAAAAGAGAGGTCACCATTATAGCCATTTTACAGAAGAAAACACTGCCGCTCAGAAACGTCAAAAATCTGCCCAAGTTTTCAAGTATTTGTTTACAAGTGAAGGGAGGGAGTCTGTCTTTGTATGTATAGTGCCAACTCAATTAAGCAGATTTAACAACTGTCAGTTTGGGGGCACATCCTATTTTCCTGTCACCTCATGATACAAATGAGGAGACTCGAGCTTGGACAGAGAGTGCAGTAACTGGCTGAAAGTCACACTGCCAAGTAGGTGGGAAAGCCAGGGTTTTAAGGCAATTCTGTCTTACCCCACAGCACATGTTCTTAGCTCGTGTAATATATACTACTTAAAGTACACAGAGGAGTCAGGATGCAAATCCACAGCTTGTTAACTTTCCTTCCACTACATCATGTTGAAATAGCTCAATTCTTATTTTGCTTTTGTCTTTATTGATGGGAAAAATGAGAGTCAGAATAGACTGTGTAGAATCCAGCTAGCTGTTAGAGAAAATAAGGTTTAAATCTCACGGCTAGGATAAATTATGCCTAACTAAATAAAAAAGTTTTAAGTTGAGATCACCAAAATTCCTTTTGAGAATCCCCAGAAAATAAAAAATCTGCTCAAAAGGAGAGCGCAATCAATGCCATCCCGACGTGCAAGCGGGGAAGGTATGAGTGTTCTCGTAGGAAAACCAGGCTTAGGTACAAACACACCGGACTGGGCCGCACAATGGGGGGCTGTGGGAAGAGAAACAAGCAGGGAAGCAGGGGTGTACACAACGAGTAAGCTGGCGACAGGGTACATAAAGGAAGGAGCTGAAGCTCAGAGACGGGTAAGGCATGGCGGCAGGAGGGAAAGGCAGGGGGAGCGGCGGGATGGAATCGCAGCCACAATGCCTTAAGTTCCAAAAGGCCAACCAGGCCCCAGGTTGGAAACAAATCTCCCAGAAAAGGAGCTCAGGAAAATTACACAGGGGATTGAGACCCCACTCCTAGACGGGGCTGGGATTCCAGTAAATCATCAGTAGACTAAAGGGTAGGAAAAGGGGCAACAAACCAATGTAACAGGTTGCCAACATGAAGGAACAGGGTATTCTGGGAAATGGCAGCTAATCGGCACCCAGGGTTTACCCCAACATGATAGGTAACGCTCTCTGTTAGTCAAATGATTACATTCAAGTACCACCCAGTGGAGTTACTGATTTTGCCAATACTCTGCCTATCCCTTTCCTGACAAATTCAGGAACTTCTGGGAGCCCTGGGGTGAAGGCTGAGTTCAACAACACACCCAGCCGAGGGAAAGTCAAGGAGGCAAAGGTTGTAAAAAATGAGGCAAAGGCTATAGAAGGACTCACTATATACTTGATTTCTTGTCTCTGGCAAAACTCAGAGACAGATGATCAATCACATGGGTTGTAAGTACTTGGGACAAAATTACCAATAAATAACAGTAGCCCCCAGGAGTTCACGAACGTCCCAAGGCAGATGAACGGCCTTCCTTTTTATGAGAAAGTCTCAAGGCCCATAGATAAGGGGATGCTGTAAAGACACAGTGTTGGCTTCTACCAGAGCGTCTGATAGTCTCTACACTCTCCTAATGAACAACAACAACAAAAATTTTTAAGCATTTTTTAAAAAAAGATTTATGTATTTATTTTAGGGGCAGGGAGCAAAGGGAGAGGAAGAGAGAATCCCAAGCAGACTCTGCGCTGAGCAGGGAGCCTGACGCAGGGCTCGAGCTCACAACCTGAGCCGAAACCAAGACTCAGATACTCAGCTGACTGCACCCCCCAGGTGCCCTGAACAGAATTTTAAAATGTAAGAAGAATGATGCTATTCTACAGTAAATTTCTAACAGGTCTGAGGGTGGAATCCAAAGACTGCTGATTAATGAACCTGTGCTAAAATAGAGGAAAGTTGCTGAAGACATGCCGAAGGCCTCTGTCACCAGTGCTGGCTATTCTAACAATTTTAAGACAAAACCAACAGCTACTAGCACAGTTAAGAAAGTCAAAGATGTGATAAAGATGGAAGGCACCACGAATACAGTGGAAGACAGACTCAAGATCGAGAAAGATTTCAAAAGGCTTCAAAGAAATGATATTCTGCAGGAATCTATGTCAAAGCCTACACTTTAAAAAAGAGAAACTGTATAATGAACAAAAAACAAGGGAAAACATAACTTTACAACATCATGCATAAAGCAAATTCGAAATCAGTTCAAGAGGCGCCTGGGTGGCTCAGTGGGTTAGGCCTCTGCTTTCGGCTCAGATCATGGTCTCAGGGTCCTGGGATCGAGCCCTACATCAGGCTCTCCACTCAACGGGGAGCCTGCTTCCCCACTTCTCTCTCTGCCTGCCTATCTGCCTGCTTGTGATCTCTGTCTGTCAAATGAAATAAATAAAAGCTTTAAAAAGAAATAAAGAAAGAAAGAAAGAAAGAAAGGGAAAGAAATCAGTTCAAGACCACAAGCTTCTAAGTTAACAGTACCATGGGGCAACAAGAATAGCTAATGGGACTTGCCCTTTAAGAGACCCACACAAGGGAATGTAGAACCCAACTCTAAGCTATGGGGGACCGGCCAGGCTCAGGGCGCTATGTTCAGACATAGATATCACTTTTAAAGACAAATGGACACATGCTGAAGACTTCCAAAACAGACAAACGAGATAGGGCTGACAGAAGTAAGGACGCAGTCTAGAGCAGAGAATGCAAACTGACAGCTGCTAAGCTAGATCCAGAAGGCAGATGGGTTTAGTTCACCAGAACATTTCACATAAAAATCTGGATTTGTTTCTCTTGGGGGGGTGGGGGGGTTGTCCAACTGAAAGAAGAGGGGTAGCCAAAGCTCCCTTTCATAGAAACCTGTCTACCTCCTATTGTCTGACACCTGGTCACCAACTTGTTAGAAATGAGGCTACAAGCATTTGAGCTGCTACTCTACTCCTGTTCCTAGGAAAAAGCCAAGAGGTAAACATAAGTGCTGTGTTCTAAGACCTGAAACGTTATGTCCAAGCTAGTGAACCCTAACGGACTAGTCTGGGAAAATAAGGCCAAAGGGTACAAGGTATAGGAAGGTTAAACATAAAGAACTTTCTAATAAAAAAAATAAAAAATAAAAAAAAACAAAAACAGAACAATCTGCCCAGATACGTGGTCTTTCCTCACTAAAAAAGAGTAAATGGGAGTCACCCCTTCTCAGGGTCTCAAAGGGACTAACTCACTGGGTGAAGAACTAGAACAGACAACCCAGAACACCCCTTTTCAAGTCTGGGTTTCTCTGATGTTTTAAGCTTATAAGCTTTATTATCACCAGTACCCATCAACCACCAAGAACACAGTGAGCTGGGCTGGGCCTAGCATGCTTTTCACATAAAAAAAAGCACTGGCTTCATCCTGAGATCCTAGTTCTTACTGTTTCCATGTAAATTAAACACAGCCTTCACTATCTGATCTTCTTGGGTATTTTAATTTACCATAAATATAAAGGAACTTTAATATTTCATTAGTGTTGAGAAGTGAGGGCTAGTCCTGCCTTGAAGTCATTCCAAGTTACAGTGAGGGGAATCACAAGGAGGCATCATGACACAATGGATAGAAAACCAGAACAGGGGGCGCCTGGGTGGCTCAGTGGGTTAAGCCGCTGCCTTTGGCTCAGGTCATGATCCCAGGTCCTGGGTTCGAGCCCCACATCGGGCTTTCTGCTCAGCAGGGAGCCTGCTTCCTCCTCTCTCTCTGCCTGCCTCTCTGCTTACTTGTGATTTCTCTCTGTCAAATAAATAAATAAAATCTTTAAAAAAAAAAAAAAAAAAAAAAAAGAAAGAAAACCAGAACAGGAAATGTGCTTGGGAAAACCTGAAGAAGTTTCTAGACATCAGTTTATTCATCTACAAAGTGGGCCTGAAATTTAGCTGTGTCTGTTTTAGATTATGAATTTTAGATTATGAATGAAAATAATGCATATAAAGATGCTCTGACAATTACGGAGTGTTTTATAAATGCAAGGACTTTCCAATACAAAACACAGACCTGTTACTTGTTGCCTTTTCGTCTGAAATGCATTTTGCCTTCTTGGTATAAAAATCTGGATCAGTTGACCTATTTACCCAATGTTCCATGTAACCACCTATTTACCTACCTCTCTTTTTCCAAAGCCTCTTTGCTAAAACCTCACTTTTCCAAAGCCTCTCAACCGAACACATCCCAAATTCTAAATTTATTAATTGAATTAAGGAGGGGAAATGAGGTCATCACAAATGTTATCAATCTTTATCCAGGTAAGACATAGAAGACCAACTTCTGGCCAAAGTAATATTTGAACTTTGAAGTTCTGCTTACTGGCTCACTAGGAGATAGATATTTATTCTTATCAACATGAGGTGTTCATTAATCACTTAAAAAGGAACTACAATACCCCATACACCAGTTGGCTCAAGTACCGATTTTTATAGATGAATGTCAACAACAAGACCAAGAAGGTGTTACCTAAAAATTCAATGTCATGAACATTCCTAAGTTCAGGTAAAAAAGAAGATGTGGTCTATTGTTATAAAATATAAAATGGCAAATCAAGAAGAATACACACCCTGAGAAGCTCCAAACAGATGGGTGAGAGTTAATCACTTTAGAGGAATTTTAAGGTATTAAGCAGTGCTATTTCCTAGCTGTGAAAGCTCATTAGTATCTGACTTTATTTGCTGAAGTTATTTATGCTCTCGACCATGCTTATTCAGTTTTAACAGATCTATGCAACAGTTCCTTAAGAATCCTTTTATGCAAATAGGAGTCTTCAGGCTACAGAAAGATTCACACAAACTAGAGGTCCTATAAATGAAATTCCTTTATCATTAAATTTTAAGAAACTGCAGAGATTTAGGCATTATCATTCATTGTTGTTTAAAACAAAATTAATTTCCATCAATAAACTAACAATAAGTTGAAGAAGTACCTATTACTTTTAACGGGCAATAATGGAACTAACTTATGTATACAGTATTTGTTTAAAAGGTGATATAACCATTGCGGAAAGATTTTTAAACAACGAAGAGAAAGGTAAAGTGTTACAACTGAATAATGAATATATGCAACCATGAAACTTTCTCTGCTTTGCTTACCTGTAATACAAATTTCTGATCTATGTATTTTTTGGCAATGCTGGGTTGGAATTCTTGGCTTTCCAAAAATCGTATGAAAAATTCATATACAAGCTGCAACAAACAGACTATAGTTAATTTCAAATTATAATTCACTGAGCGTAGTATCAAAAAACCATAAAACGCCTGTAACACTAAAGCTGACAGGGCTTAGAAAATTGAGTTTTAATATCAGTTATAAGCTATGCTAGCCCTTCTTGTGGCTCATAGTTGCTATTACGTTTTTTAACTTTTAAAATTAAAAATCTGAAAATACAGCCAAACAAAGCAAATAAAAATCCCCCATTGCCTCACCATTTATAACCACTGTTAACAATTTAATGTATGAACCTCCTGATTTTTTCTATATTTCTGCAACATATCAATGAACTATAAATATATTTTTATATAGTTTTCAAGTTACTTTTACCATCTAAACATACAATTGATGTCAATAATATCTAAGCTATCATTCTTAGTAGCTACAAGTAGGCCATTATACATAATTTATAATGAATAATTCCATTATTCATAATCGATTTAACCAATCTCCTATGTTTGGACATCTAAATAGTTTCTGATTTACTTCTACATCAAATTATGCCACAATGTGTATTATGTAATATACATCAGGGTGCATTTGCTCAATTATTTCACAAGGAAATATTTCTACAAGTGAATTGTTAGGGCAAAACATATCCAAACATTTTAGGATTTTCAACACCCACTGCTAAATCTCCTTTCAGAAAATGTATGGCAATTTACACTCCTCTACCCAATACATGATAGTTTATCAGAATACTCTCATCTGCAAGGAATAAAAATATCCTCATCTGTAGAGTCAATCTAAAATAATCATCCTGGTAAACAGTAGAAGATCACTGTTTATGCTCTTTGCAAAATAAATCTATGTTAAAGTATACATTAGATCCTGGTGGAGTACAGAACAGTATATAAAAAACAGAACTTTTTTTTTAGGTAATTGATTAATCTTTTTTTAAATTAACATATAATGTATTACTAGCCCCAGGGGTACAGGTCTACGAAACGCCAGGTTTATACTTCACAGCACTCACCATAGCACATACCCTCTCCAATGTCCATAACCCAAACCCCTCTCCCTCCCAGCCGCCACAACCCTCAGTTTGTTTTGTGAGATTAAGAGTCTCTTATGGTTTGTCTCCCTCCCAATCCCATCCTGTTAAAAAGAGAACTTTTAACAAGAGACAGACAGGCACTGGGTTGGAAGTCTAGCTCTGTCCCTTACTAACTGTGTAATCCCAGGCAAGTTCATTTCTCTAAGACTGTTTCTTCACCTGAATAACAGGGGATGACAATCCCTAAGATTAAATGTGATAATATATATAAAGCGCTATGCATAGTGACTAACACACAACACCATTATCACTTTTGCCTAAAACAGTGTTCTCAAACCTTTAAGTCTTATTCCTTTACATTTAAAAATTGTTGAAGATTCCAAACCTTTTGTGTATATAACATATATACATGAAAATATATATATTTTTACATATGTAAAGTCAGAAACACAACCTGAGAAAATTTAAAATACATACTTACTATTTCATTTTAAAGGAATAAAATATATTACACATTAATATATGTTAATGTGGGAAATAACTTTATTTTTGCGGGAAATAACTTTATTTTCCAAAAAGAATTACTAAGAAGCATTATTTTTCTTATTTTTGAAAAATCTCTTTGAGTATTAGAAAACAGATTATTGTCCGCTTCCATATTCAATCCGTTACAATATACTGTTTTGGTGGAAGTATATAAAGAAATCAAGCCTCATGCAGATCTAACAGTATGAAAAAGGAGGAGTATTTTCATAGTCTTTTCACATAATTGTGAAAATTCTTCTTTGATGCTACACCAAAACTTGAGTTTCTTAAACAGAAGTTGCAATGCAGCATCTGAAGCCAAAATCAATGAATTTTTCATACTCTGTAACACTCAATTCTAATTGTCTGTCTTGCACTTCGAAAGGATTTTTACCCATGCATGGTTTCCTAACATCATTCACTGGCCAACTGGAAAATACTGGTTCACCGAGTTATACAGATTTTTCAAATGCTGACAAGTTTTATTATATAGTATCCAAAGTCCTATTCCTTAAAATCTCCAATTTTATCAAAAAGTCTGTTTTGATAAACGATAACGTTCAAGGTGACAGTGGAAAGATAAAAGTTTTCCAAAATTACAATTCTAAATTTTGCTTGAATGCTCTAATTTTATCAGTTGTTTTGTCTATTTTCAAGAAAACATCCACCAAATACCCGAGACAGAACTACAGTTTGCTAGACATTCCTTCCAGTAAAAATACTTCATGAAAAACCAGCTAGTTTAGCTGGTAGCTCGAACAATCACATAAATGCTTTAGCACAAGACAAACTGATATACTTCAGTATGTAGTCACTGGGCTTTGGGCATACTTCCATTTCCCTCTTTGTTACAAAGAGTATGTTTTAAATTGTGTATTCATAGGTCAAGATTTAATATTTAATTTCATAATTTTTATTGCTTTTCCAAGAACATTTTTAAATGAAATTGCCTTTTTTTTTTTTTTTTTGTCTGTCAGCCCACGGCAGTAAAGAATATGATTACAAAGCCAATTTGCCACAACCATCTTGATTTGTGCTAAGGCAGCAGCAATTTCAACCACCAATGCTTTTACAATTATCCATTCCAAGGTCAACACAGTGAAAACAGCAAATAGCACAGTAATATTATGAAACTAGTTTTGACTTTGCAGGCCTGAAAAATCAGGGCTCAGGGTCCCCCAAGGGTCTGTTACCACTAACCTAAACGCATCATACAGTGACTTTACAAGACTTCAGACTCTAACTTAACACTTAAATTAGGTATTCACATTAGGATTTTACTTTAAAGTTAAAAAAAAAATCGTTTTTCTCTTTGAAACTCTGAATTTGAAAAACTTCTTATCCAATGATCTGAACATCATCAAGCTGTATTTCTACGCATAATAATATGACTGAGTCCCCAACACCCTCTAGAAAATAGTTCTTTCTTCAATACACTAATTTTTCAACTCTTTCTTTTATAAATAGAATGTCAGCCTTATTCAAACAACCCATAAAAGGGGTTTAATTCACACAAAGTGGAAAGATTCTCATCTTGCAGGCCTGACTTGTGGGCTGGCAGGGCTTTCTAGCGGGACCAGCAAAGTGCTCCCCTCTGGTCCCTTGAAAGCAGATACAGTTTAAAAGAGTTTGGTGGAAACACTTTAGACACATTTATTAATAAGCATAAATCTTCTCTACACTTATGAGACAGATTTTTACCTCAGAATCAAAAATCTCCCTTGAATTTCTAAAGGGAAAGAAAGACTAAAGACTGAGAGAATAATTTCACTGTTCAAAATCACATTAAGTGAATGCTCCAAGGAACATGAGTTAAAAAGACTTTAGCATTTCTGTTTTTCAGTCTCAAGTGTAAAGCACTCAAAACAATCCCCTGATTATAAATGGAAGTCCTGCAAAATCATATTCTACTAGAATTACAGACCCAAATACAAAAAACACACACACAAAACCATAGTAACTATGCAAGACCAGTTTAAAAGATACCAAGACGGAGATAAAAGATCAAATAATACACATACAGTAGAACCTTTGGTATATTTAAACTAAAAATCTGTGGATTTAAATTTTTTTCTATTTTTCTTCAAGTTTATGTATTTATTTGAGAGAGAGAGAGCAAGCAAGTAAGGGGAGGGGCAGAGAGAGAGAGAATCTCCAGCAGACTTCCCTCTGAGCACAGAGCCCAAGACACAGGGCTCAGGGCTTGATCTCATGACCCTGAGATCATGACCTGAGCCGAAATCAAGAGTCAGACACTTAACAGAGTGGGCCACCAAACTTTTTGCTATTTTTAAATATCTCCAAAGATCCATTATTTGTTAGGTGTAGTTTCGTATGGGCCACAAATTTAAATCAGACCAGAGGCGTGCAAAACAGTCAACTGGCCAGGCTCGTTGCCCCCATCGCCCAATAACCATGTCTCAATGCAATTTTCTTATTGCGTACTATTATCAGGTATCTGGTAATAAACGCTGTGCTTCCTTATAAAAATGTGATCCAGAAGAAGCAGCCCCTGCTAATGCTAGAGTAAATAAAAAGTGGAAAGGTCAGAGAAAGTGCTATGTTTTGGTCAGAAAAATATTGCTGGATCAATTAAAAAGTAAAATGTTAAATTTAGTAATAACTCACTATCACACGAATGACCTGTCATGAATAGATAAGGAGATTTCTTGAATGCTCAGTGAGTGCTCTTATCAGTATTAAACCACCTACCAGTGAAAATGGAAAGATGACCAATTTGTCGAGTTAGAATACACAAGAGAAACACAGGAATCTTGATCACAAAGACCTCCAGAAAGGAACAGTTGAAGACAACAGTGTGCCTACTGACTTGACCTTTATTACAAATGAAGGTTAATTTGTGAATTTTAAAAGTAGGTTTCCTTTACCTGATCCAGTCTAAGTCATATTTTCCCCTAAGCTAAAGCAGGGATCAGAGGCTTATAGGCTTGAACAGGGTGTCAACACAGATGAAGCCAGCCCGTTTTGGAATACACTTTGTGACTTTACATCATAAGAGTAAAGGTCTCATCATCGCTCCTCATTGTCGCTTTGGTTTTACAGTTTCAGGTGAATTAACAGTTAATGCTCCTGTAGGAATGACACAATGTAAGCTAGAGATTTTTGGTGACAGAATTTAGTTTCATAACTTTAGAAATTAATTTAGTCTGTATTTTACAGAGTCATTAAGCTTAGGAAGGATTAACTGAAATACTCAATTCAACTTTACTGTGCTTTAGGGGAAATTTATATCTCTGATAATCATGATTTAGAGTATTCAAAATGCTTTTGCAAATGACAAGAGTAGTCTACTGTCTCTGGGATGTAGAGAAGTTGAAGGTTTGAAGACAGCTTTCTTCCTGTCTTTTCCAACCATGAGATGTGGGACTTTCCTGAAGAGATTATCTTATTTGTTTTGGTTTTTAAATTTCTTCCAGACTACACTGCACTTTAGGAACTCGTGCCAAATATTAGGAATAAGACGTGACAAGAAGTTCACCTATTCAAAAGAATGATTTTTTTAATTTTAATTTTTGTCAATCTGGGATACACCATGAAGAGCACAAATAATTTTCTTAAAATTTCTTAGATTGCAGATAGTATGTCTGACACCTTTAAAAAAAAAAAAAATCAAGCAGCTAAAATAGGAAATCAGCCACAGCATTTTAACTTATTTACTCAGTCTTGGCATTGGCAGCAGGAATACATATGTATAACACACCCAAGTAAGAGCTGAGGAAATGGAGGCCCAGAAAGCTCTCTCCATAACTAGGGGAAATGGCATACGTGTATATCTGTAGCAACCTTGAGCTGCCAAAGCAGGACAGGGAAAGTTACTAACTGATGTCAAAAATTCTGAAGTGGGGAAGAAAGAAACTTTAAGACACCCTCTAGGCCTCGCCTCCCGCAGCAGTTTTCTGCTCTTCTCAAAGTCAACAAGTAGCCATGAGCACACTTCAAAGATACAATGGCTTCTGCCTCTGGCTGAAAGTGTACAAGGTTTTAGCCCCTCTCTACCACGCCTTCCCTCCTGGCTGGTTGTCATCCAGCCTCTGAGGACATTCTAACTCAATGGAAAGATAGCTTGGGGGAGCATTACATTCACATATCCTTGTTCTATTCCTTTGGAAATGTTGGCCTGCAGCGCAAGCCACCAGGAAGGGAAGACGGAAAATGACTGATATGGGTAAGTAAATACAGTCCAGATGGGCCTGGTGCTGGCACAGGAGATACAGGGATGGCCATGCCTTGACCTGTCCTGGCACATGCGTATGACTGGAAAACATGGTTTTCCCAATGCAAGAGAACAAAACTGTCCTTCACATAAGCTTTCTATCAGTTGTTGCTCTGCTTTACAACACTATGAAGTAACTATTGCAATTTGCTTTTGCCCTTGCAGGCTACAGAAGCACATCTGTGGCTTTCAGGAAGACAGGCATTCAATCCCCAGGGAACCTGCTGATGAAAATGAGATATAAACTCTATGACCTAATCACATCCAACTAATATTAATGTGAATATAGCTCAGTTCCTGTTGGAAGCTCTAGCAGGCAGGATCACACAGAAGCTCTCATCAAAGAGCAAGAAATGCTGGCTTGACCCACAACCTGGGAGGAACCACACTAAAGCATTATAACACAACTTATTATTTTATTCTTTTGGCATCCTAATTACCAAGAGAGAGAGGAACACAGCATTCTCCAGCTTTCCATTAATGTACTCTAATTTGATTTCTGGGTGAATAAAGGCCTTCAAGAAATTCCCATGCTAATTAGCTAATGAGTTAATGGAGCTTTCTTTTATAACAAATGGCAGTTCAAAGTACCTGTAAGTGTGGCCACGATGCCTCAAGGGTAGGTTCGTCTTCTTCTGGATCAAATTCATTGCTGTCACTAGGAGGGAGAGTTCTGAATATATTGCAAGATACCTAAAAATAAACAAGCAGCAGAGTTAAATGGAAGCACCTCCTGGGCAGCCGTATACAAGGTTTACAGCCAGCCGAAGGGAACCCCGACGGCAATTAACAGCAACACCACCAAACTGGAATGGGAACCTCTTTCTACAGCCCTCGTGGCCTGGATCACCTCTAGACAAAGCCGGAGAGCGGCAGAGCTGTACCTCCTGCCTGCTTGAACAATACTCCTTGTCCTTATATGGCCATCCCCACCCCAGGCCCCTGTGACTTTAGACCTCCCATCAAAGCCTGCTCTTGGTTACTTACTGGTCAAGTGTGCTTCTAATTAACCAATTTACACGAAGATATAAATAACCGCTAATGGGCTTTGTGTATTTCCCTTTTCAGGTTTATTCACAATTTGCAAATTTACAGGTTGAAATAATGGTAAAACGTCAGACTTTTACAGAAAGCAAATCAGAAAAGATTATTTCCGAACCTAACACACTTGAAATCATACCTCATCTGTTCTCAGTGGGTTTACAAAAAACCAGGGTGCCTGACAGGCTCAGTCACAAAAGCATGCAACCCTTGATCTGGGGGTTATGAGTTCAAGCCACATACTGCGTACAGAGATTACTTATAAATAAACTTAAAAAAAAAATAGTAATGATGCCCAGGATAAGATGTATCTGTGATACAAATCTCTATAAGCTGATTAGTTATTTCTTTACTATTGGCAATTTCCAGATTAAATGCTGGTTGCTCAAAGAATGGCTCGGAGTTGATTTAACCACTGAAACTGGGCGATGAAGAGATGAGGACTTATTATTCTATGCTACTATTTCTGCATATATTCCAAGATTTCTGCAGAAAATGCTTCTTTTGAAAATGTGGTTGCTACTATTCTCAGGGTTCCTTCTCAATTTCTATTCTGTTTCTCGTCCTACTTAGTCATCTATCCTCTCCCAATGACCCAAATACATCCTCAGATACGAAGAATAGAACAGGAGGGGAGGGGTAGCGAAGAATAAAACAGGAGGGGTAGCAGGGGAGTAAATGTATAGAAAGCAAGAAGGGAAAAGAAAGGAGACTGAACCAGAAGCCTTTGCTGGACTTTCTACATAACGCAGAAAATACAAAGTATGATACGCTGCTCTGAAAGAGGAAAGCAGAAAGGCTTCTGGGGTACCACATAATCTGTATGTGTTTATCCATTTAACTAATATTCATTAAATGCTCATTATATTCATACACTATTCCAGACACTGGGAAAATAACAGTGAACAAAGCAGAACAAAGTCTGTGTCCTCCAGGAGCTAATACTTTAGTTAAATTCACAAATACCCTAATTTTCTTACTATAGAAACTGAGCCCAGATATGTAAGATATGGAAAGGAGAAATTTGATTTTAAGTCATAGGAAGCCATCAGTTGATCTTAAACAGAAATGTCACAGGATTTTCTCTTTCCTTTAAAAAAAAAATCATTCTGGTAGCTCTCTCTGTATTGAACAGAAGGGAAGAGACAAGTTAGAAGCCTATAGAGGTGGCAAGCAATGATGATGGCTTGGACTGGAATGATGCAGAGGAGACAGAAGTAGACTGATTCCAAATCTACTCTGGAAGTAATACCTGCTGATGGCCTGGATACGTGGGATAAAGAAAAGGAAAGAATCAAGGATGAGTCACAGACATAGGCCATTTGCCCAAGATGGAGATGGGTGGGAAAGGGAAAACTTTCTTTGTTTACTAGTTTGGGGTAGTAGAGGGGGGAGAATTCAGAGATCCAGTAAGGAATGTGTTAAAGAAGCAATATCCAGGAGGTCATCAGACATATAAATCTGGACCTTAGAGCTGTACATGTCAGGACTAGAGACATATAAGGACTCCTTGGAGTATAGATGATTTTTAAAGCCATGAGCCCAATGGATCACCTTGGAAAGGAGTAAATGGGAAAAAAGGAAAGGACCCATAGGCATCCAACATTTAGAAACCAGAGAGAAAAAGAACAACCAAACAACACAAATGAAAAGGAATAGAAGGTAGGAGAAGAAAAGAACTAGAGTTTGGGGTCTCAGAAGCTAAGAGGGAAGAGTATATTAAGAACAACAAAGAGGTCAACAACAGTAAATGCTACTGTGTGGTTGACTAAGATGTGCACAGAGCAGTATCTATTGGATTCTACAGCCCTATGAAGAGGATACCATCATGATTTCTAATTTACCCTTGAGGAAATGGAAACACAGGTGTTGTTAAGATCTGAGGTTACAGGGGCGCCTGGGTGGCTCAGTGGGTTAAGCCGCTGCCTTCGGCTCAGGTCATGGTCTCAGAGTCCTGGGATCGAGCCCCGCATCGGGCTCTCTGCTCAGCAGGGAGCCTGCTTCCTCCTCTCTCTCTGCCTGCCTCTCTGCCTGCTTGTGATCTCTGTCAAATGAATGAATAAAATCTTTAAAAAAAAAAAAAAAAAGATCTGAGGTTACATGTGGTAACCAGCAGTTACAACTAAACCCAGACTGTCAGACTCTATCACAGTGTTGTAGAAGAGTTGGCAGGTCACTTCTCTTGCTCTACTTTAGCTTAGACGACTGGGAAACAAGAAAAAATCATTACATTAGAATGCTTTTGCCATGGCCAATGACAGCCTGCACAGGCCTATTATGTTATTTTCGTCCCTTCCAATGATTATCAGAAATCCCGTTTACAAAGAAACTAGTGACTTTCCAGAAAACCGTCAACCCATGACTTCTCTTCAACCAGCCAGCCACACTGGAATCAAAAGGGCGGAAGTCTTTTGGTTACTTACTTTTGAAACTATACATATATTTCAAAACTGAGTTTTCATTCCAACTAAACCATTTGTATCTACCTTACTCTGTAACAATTTTCTTTCCTCTCCCAAGATGTAAAAGTAAACCATGAAAGTTAAAAAAAGGGGGGGGGTGCTCCTGTGTAGTAAGAAATCCGGATAAAAGGACATCGAAACTTCTGCTCCCTGATATTCCTGGTCGTATAAACCCTCTTACAGAGCCCACATGTGCTGTAGCAATTATTTGTTTACATATTTGCCTGTCTCTCCCTACTAACCAAGAATATGCAATGTCACATTCACATTTGTTTTCTAGCAAATACAAGGCATCCAATAAGCGTTCACAAAATAAAAATTTGGACATATTTACAAAACTGTGTATTTTGGTTTGGCTTTTTAAAAATTTCAAGTTAAAGTGTTCTAAGTGATTTAAATTGATCTAAGTTATTTAACTTAAGATGTTTGAATAGTGAGAGATCTAAACCTTTGATTTGGTCAAAACTTCATCTCTCAATTATCATATCAAAAAAATGTCAAGTTGTGTTGGGGCGCCTGGGTGGCTCAGTGGGTTAAGCCGCTGCCTTCGGCTCAGGTCATGATCCCAGGTCCTGGGTTCGAGCCCCGCATCGGGCTTTCTGCTCAGCAGGGAGCCTGCTTCCTCCTCTCTCTCTGCCTGCCTCTCTGCTTACTTGTGATTTCTCTCTGTCAAATAAATAAATAAAATCTTTAAAAAAAAAAAAAAATGTCAAGTTGTGTAAATTATGTGTGGACAGCAACTAGTTCCAAAGGCATGCACTTCTCACTCAGCCACACACTGCTATATCTTTAGCTGTGCCTTCCTTATAATGCTTAATTTAGCTTACTTCTAAATATTCACCAGATGAGTTATGAGGAAGCACAGATCTATTGGGCTAGACAATGAAGAGCTGACAATCGGTTAAGTAGTTCTCTAGCAAATTTGGAAAGACTGTCAAAGCATATCAAGTGTCATGGAAATGGCCAAGCTTTTGAAGCAGCCGGGGACATACAAGGTACTTAATAAAAATGTCACCAAATGAATGAATCTTTGCTCCCATTATTAAGAATCTGTTCTAAAAAAACTAATCCAAGACAAGTCTGAAAAAACTACTTAAGGCAGTCATCTTCAACATTCTCCAAAAAGTGTAAAACTGGAAATAACCCCTATGTCCAATATTTAAGAGATACACCAACTTAGCGAATACTGTGCAACATTAAAAATGATGGCTAGGGCACCTGGGTGGCTCCGTCGGTTAAGCGTCTGCCTTCGGCTCAGGTCATGATCTCAGGGTCCTAGGATCAAGACCCGCATCAGGCTCTCTGCTCAGCGGAGAGCCTGCTTCTCCCTCTACCACACCCTCCTGCTAGTCCTCTTTCTCTCACCCTCTCTATCAAATAAATAAATAAAATCTTAAAAAAAAAAATGATGATGGCTATATGGTAGCACAAAGAAATGTTTATGACTAAAGATTTAGGGGGAAAGACAACAGAAAATGATATGACTATAACTATAAGGGATGAAAGTGGGTAGCTAAAATGAAATTTTTAAAAGCTGTAGTAAAGCAAGAGGAATATGGATGATAAACTAGTAGTTGCTGTTATCTCTTGGGGCATACAAAATAAGTCCAAAATCTATAAAAAGCCTAAGTTAGAGACATACAGCATGTAAATTATGCCCTTAATTTCAATATGAAAATGGGCTCTTGAATTTGTTTGAATAAGATTATTACTGTCAGGAAAGAGTTAAAAATCATGGCTTCCTACAATGCCTAGAGCCTAGCTCATGAATGAATGGTTGAAAGATTCAATGAATGGACCAGTTTAACTGTACAGTTAATCATTCATTTAAAACCTGAGCTATCCATGGATGGGGGAGCTGGGTGAGTCAGTCCTCCAAATTCCCTGACTTTTCTGCAATAATTTTGTATGGTGAGTCCAACTGGGGAAACAATGCAGTTGCTTTGGTCAGACTTTAGAAAGATTCCCAAGATCTAAAAACGGCCTAAAAACCACTATCCAAAATGGTACGTTTGCTTCCCTTAAATCTTTATCAGTGGCAGCCACTTCTGATGTATAGTCCAGGTTTTATTTTCTAAGCTTTTATTTATTTATTTGAGAGAGAGAGAGGAGCACAGGCAGGGAGGGGCAGAGGGAGGAGAAGACACAGGCTTCCCCACTGAGCAGGGAACCCAACACAGGGTTCAGTCCCAGAACCCAGAACCCAGAACCCAGAATCATGACATGAGCTGAACGCAGACATTTAACCAACTGAGCCACCCAGGCACCACTACAGCCCAAGTTTCAAAGGGATTATGAAATAGGTAACATTATTAAGTTGGTGACAGCAGCTGTATCCTTATGCAAATACATCATGACTTAAGTAGTAACCACTAGCATCCGTCCTCACTACAGAGCAGTTCTGCAGAGTCTATGCAGCTAGATTAAAATGCACCGAAGTATTCCTAAAGTCACGAAAACTGTCTCTATAATATATTTAAACATATGAGGCTCTAGTCCTAAACTGTCAATTTTTTTCATTCAGGAACAGATTATCCAAAATGAACAAAAGAAAATTTTTAAGTAAATTACAAGGGTTTATTTTCCAACTGTTTTATTTTCTTCTACACTGGTATCAATGCAAAGAAAAAGAAGTTTAAGAAATAAGTGTCTTGGGCACCTGGGTGGCTCAGTGGGTTAAGCCACTGCCTTCGGCTCAGGTCATGATCTCAGGGTCCTGGGATCGAGTCCCGCATTGGGCTCTCTGCTCAGCAGGGAGCCTGCTTCCCTCTCTCTCTCTCTGCCTGCCTCTCTGTCTACTTGTGATCTCTCTCTGTCAAATAAACAAATAAAATCTTTAAAAAAAAAAAAAGAAAAAGAAAAAGAAATAAGTGTCTTTGAGGTAGTCTGATTCATTTTCATTCCAAAGGCATTGTAATAAACACTGGAATGCTGGAATCAAACTAAAGGTTTGAAGGCCCTGGGGTTTGAAGGCCCTGTCCTTAGAGCCTCCAGAAAGTGGCTCTAAGGACAGAAAGCGAGTCTGAGGGGACAGGAGGAAAAGGTATTAAAATCTAAATAACCCCTCCTCAAAGGCAGAAATGTAGGATTAGGAATTCCACTGGGTTCCTTCTAGAATCAGATCATGTTATAGACTCTCTCATCCAACTCCCTCCTCTCACGAATAAGAAAAGTTCAAAGAGCTTGTGAATTTTTCAAGATAACACAGCACCATGATATGCACGGAAGGATCTCAGGGTCCCCTCTCTGGCACTCCACCTCCATGCCATCCACAAACACCGTGCATGGACCTATTTTGTCTCTCTTTCCTTCTCTTCTGATTCCCCCACCACATTTCTTTTTATCAGTTTTTACCCTCCCGTTTTCTCATCTGTCCTTTTCCCATCACCACCCTCCTATGTTACTGGCCTGCCGGTGGCCCTCAGAAGCACTCCCAGACAGTCTTCCCACCTGTGAGCATTCAGAGCTACAGTGACCTTGCTCAGCATTAACATAAAAAACATAACGCTCCCCTCATCCCCACTGTCTCTTCCAGGCCTTCTCTTCAAACATCTTGATTACTGCCAAGTTTCCTCTCTGGTGTTCCTATTCTCCACATCCCTTCTGCTCCATTCCCCCCCTACCACAATTGGATTTTGAGCTCCTCAAGAACACCTTACTAAATTCTGAATGCCTGGCACCTTCACATAAAAAAATAAAAAATAATTAAAAAAAAACAACAACCAGGAATAACAAGGGTTGCCAGATAAAATACAGGACAACAATTAAATCTGAATTTCACATAAATAATTTTTAGTTCAAGTATGTCCTGCATCTTGCATGGGCCATAGTTAAGACTAAAAAAAAAAAATTACACATTACTTATCTCAAATTCAAATTTAACTAGGTGCCCTATATTTTTATTTGCTAAAACTGACAGTTCTGACACTAATCCTAAGAACCTCTTCTGGTTACAACTCAGTTGTGATGCGGAACTGTAGCGCTGCCGCAGGCAAGGCCTTGAACCCAACAGCTACTTGCTTTGAGGGACCAGCTGCTCTTTTATTTTTCAACTCTTTGGTTTACCACCGATTACTGTGAACTACGGTGCAAAATAAATAAATAAATAAATAAAATTCAAAGTCTTGGCCAAATGTCAAAGAGACGACTTAGAGGATCCCAAGTATGTGGCCCCATAAGTAAAGAGGAAGGAGTGTTCACGCATATTTTAATCAGGTTTTCACTAAACAAACAAGTTACTATTTTCTGACTTATAATACAAAATACAACTATTAATATATTTTTTAAAGATTTCGTTTATTTACTTGAGAGAGAGAGAGAGAGAGAGAAAGTGAGCTCAAACATACAAGCAGGGGGCAAGGCAGAGAGAAAGTGAGGGGGAGCCGGACAAGCAAACTCCCCGCTGAGTGGGCAGCCCAACCTGGGGCTCAATCCCAGGATCCTAAGATCATGACCTGAGCCGAAATCAGACACTTAACCAACTGAGCCATTACCCAGGCACTCCACAGCTATTAATATTTTTAAATATTTATTTAAGTTAACTGCAAGTAATTGCAAGTTACTCCCTTTCCCCAATCTGTTTATCTTCATAGAAACTACTAATTTTACATTTTGGTTGATATTTTGCTGTTGTGTAAGGAAAATGACTAGCACGTTATAAAAGAACAGAATGTGGCTAGCGCCTAGTAACTATTCACTAAATATATGCCAAGATTAGCAATGAACAAAACAGAAGTAAGAAAATATAATGAGTTATTAACAACAACTACTACTCCGAATGAATGCTTTCAATCAGGCATATTATGTTCTCAGGAAAACACTTTTAACTACAGTACAAGCGACTTAAGTCATCTTCTCTGTGTTTTACAATACTACTTTCTAGATGAGTAGGTATCATCTTTTCCTGGATAATAGCATGAACTAGTTGACCTCGAGAACATTTCTCCCTCTGTTATGTGTGACACTATAATTTTATACAATTATGCAACACTGCAAATATATTGACTATAAATATAAAAATAATGACATCACAGCTGTAAAATGAATTTTGAGATTACATCCACAAAGTAAATTTTCTAACAAAAAGGGATGATATGAATGATGTTAAATAGAAAACATCTAAGCAAATTTGAAAGTACCATTATTCCTCTAGCACTATTTGTATTAAGATCCCAAGCAAGTAATAATTTTAATAATATCCTTCAGTTTTTTCATCAAGTTCATTCATTCATTCATTCATTCTATAATCCACCATGTACTGAAAAGAAACAAAATTATTTAATCAAGCATTTAGAACCAGAGGGAGGACCCAGCAAATGCAATGTTGAAACTGTATCATCATGCATTATTCTCACAATATTTTGTGTTGGCCCAAAAAAATGCAATAAGATAAAACATATTAAAGTAAGCAAATGTTACTTTAAATCTCGAAATCAGACATTTGAACAGAGAAGACTATTTCCAAACATATCAGAATTTGTATTAATATTCAAACTCTAACAATAAGAACTAAAATTCGAACAGAATTTGCCTAGATACCTTGCTATTTATGTTTAGAACATAAAATAAATAATAAACACACATATAATGGTCAAGTTACCTCTGGTAACATCAAATTTAAGATTTCTTAACAGTCCCAGTGATAAAGAACTTTTCAAACCTGACTCTCAGCCCCTTTTAGAGTAATTATTGATAAATAAAATCAAGGAGAAAAATCCCAAAGCATTTGTAATTATGCTCAAGAAACTTAGAATCAGCCCTGGGGCAAATGGTACATTATATGTTAATAAAAATAATTTTAAAAAAAAAAGAAAAGAAACTTAGAATCAGAGCAGATACATATCTTTCAAGCTGGGACTTTGATTAGGAAACAAATGGCAAATTTTTAAAACTTTCAATTAGCACTTAATTTAATTCACTGGCAATTTGTTCAATCAGTAATTTGTTTCTAGAGTCAAACCATGTCTTTTAATTACCATAGTGTTTACTGTAGTTTTAACTTCAGACCAGATATAAAGTCTTTTTAAACCTCACCATCTATGTGAATTAACAGAGCTGTTTAAAAGTTATCTGAACTTGTGAAACCATTAAAATCCCTTATTCTAACATAAAGACATGTCCTTAGCTAAATCTAAAAAGGAGAAATTTAATTAAATCAGTATGACACTGTCCTATATTATGAGCCACCCACTGCAGTCTACCTTTATTCTGTAAGATATTAAATATGTAACTGTCACTACTATGTAACATTATCAATATAATTAAAAAGTTCAGCAAGAATTTCCAGAAGTTATTATTACAAACACGTTCACTTGAGTTAAACATGATTCCCTGAGCTAAAATAATCTCAAAGCTGTTGTTTGCCACAAGTAGAGGTCTCAGCAACACAAGAGGGACTAAAGCACCGTGACACATAGGTGTGGTCAAGCCACTCCACCAGTGTGTCCATATTTTTATCATAAAACCACTTCTGCGGACAAAGTTCACGAAGTTCACAGTCAGTGAACCAGAACCAAAGACAGCATCCACTGTTTACATGTGACTAAGAAACATGCACTTGTGACAGCTGTTAGATTTGTTTTACAACATCCAGAAATCTAGAAGAAGATGTAAAAAATTTCTAAGGTCCAAGATTTCAACTTTATTATTGTTACACATCATGGTCATACCTTTAATCTTTATTACCAGGGCTTTCTAGGTCATAGCAACTATTCTGTGAAAACTAATTTCTGAAATGAGGCAGAGGGAACATCTTAAAATGATAAAAGCAGCTTAATAGTCAGTTGGAGAAAGGGAAAATCAAACAAAAAGAAGTTCAAAAACATATTGCCCAACTAGAATTTTCAAATATGAAACAGATACGATTACTGGAACACTGCATCAAAAACTGATGATGTATTTTATGGTGACTAACATAACACAGTTTTTTAAAAAAAGATAAGATGAAAGTAATAGACATCTTGGGCATGTACTATTTCCCTAACTCACAAAGATGTCATTTTTATTTATATTTCCTTTAGCAAGTATTTCTTTCAGAATCTACTAGGTATGTCCACTGTTCAGATTTCTAGAGACTAAAGTGAATCGGTTTTCATTGTTATTACTGCTGCTGCTTCTGTTGGCTTAGCTGATCATTGTTACCATCCCTCCGTATAACTGTACTTAACATACACTGATTGTTTCTGAAAATAATTTGATCCCTTTAGATACGCAGTTTCTAGAAGGGCTAGAACACTGACAACTGTATGGAAGAAAGGAATCTATCCATGAGAGCTCAAGAACAGAGAAGCAATAGAATTTGAACACAAATCAAAGTAAATACAAGGTAGTTTTGAGGAATACATCAACATTTAGTTATAAGGAGCAAAAAGGAAGAAAAAATGTGTGAAAGAAAAGTACTCGGTCATGGGGTGCCTGGGTGGCTCAGTGGGTTAAGCCTCTGCCTTCAGTTTGGTTCATGATCTCAGGGTCCTGGGATCGAGCCCCGCATTGGGCTCTCTGCTCGGCAGGGAGCCTGCTTCCTCCTCTCTCTCTCTCTCTGCCTGCTTCTCTGCCTACTTATGATCTCTCTGTGTCAAATAAATAAATAAAATCTTTAAAAAAAAAAAAAAAGTACTCGGTCTTTTGTCTACTCTCTTTGACCTACCGCGTACCCATCAGTGTGGGGAGAGATTGCCACAGGGCAGGAAAAGAGATGGGGTGGGGGATGAAGATGTAAGGGAAAGAGGAAGACTTATGAGTCGAGTCCCCTCCATTTACATTTTATACAAAGTTCAAAATCATGCAAAACTAATTAACAGTATTAATGTCAGGAGAGTGTCAGAAGAGACAATTCAAACCAAGAAAATCTGTGCCCTAATCACAGTTGCATATCCAGGCATATTTAAAATGGAAGCTCTGGATGAGACGGTGGCACAGAGTCACCGAGGAGTGGGCTTGTCTGGGGTGATACTGGCTGGCCTATTTCCTTCCCAACATCCCCGTAAGAACTCTCCTTTAATTGGTGCCTTTAGGTGTTTCTTTTGGGCTTGTCTGATTCTCTAAAGAATTACCCATCCATCTCACGATTAGAGGCACAAGGGATCTGAGAGCTGAGTGGCATGAGGGTTGAGGATCTCCCCGTTCAAGTCCTCCACTACAACGTACCCACTGCTCGCGGCAGTGCCTAATGTCCCCGAACCAGATTCCCTCCAGCGTAGCCTCTACAGAGAGTCAACCTGAAGTCTTTTGGGGTCTGGTTTTTTTTAGGGGGTGGGGTGGGATCAGGATTCTAGCTACTTCTTACACAGACTTTTCACCAAGTCTCCTCTTTTTGCCTCCATGCACCCTAACTTGTTTGAAAGGCATCTTTCTGAGCCTTCCCACAGTTAATGTGGTGTGAGTTGGCTACTTCCAGACACTCCCTACTGCTGCTTATGGCTACGGCTTTTTCTCATCTGCCAACATAGTGACCACCAGTTCATTCGCTTTCTAGTTTCCAAAATGCTGATTCTGAGACCTCCTCACCATTTTGTTTACTACTTCTGGGTTTTATTTCTTTTCAGTAATTTTTGTCTGATTTCAGGAGGTAAAGGAAGTAAATATATGCATGTGTTCAATTCCCCCTACTTACTCAAAAGTTAGCAATTATTTCCTATTAAATTATATCTTCCATTCTCCAGTAACTTCTACTAATTCAAGTAATTTAATTTTCTTATGCCAACATGTCAATCCCTTTTAGTAGGAAAGAATCCAGTAGAACCACAAGAAAACCAAATGGCAGCTGCTCTAACTTTAGCCAAAGTAAAGGGGTATCACTACCACAAGTTTTCTTTCTCAGAATTAACACCAATCACATTAATAGGTCTTAGTGTGAAGCAAAGAGAAAGTAAAGCACATTCTGGATCTTAAGATCATAAATACAGAAGTCAGACGAATGCCTGAAAGTCCTTGTTTCACCCAATGAACAACACAAATCCTTACCCAAAGAAAGTCAGCATCAGAACTCAAGGTAGTGCAAAACTGAATCCATGGTGCGATGCTCTTCTCTCAATAATCACTGCTGTGCCCTCTTCTACCAGGACTTCTATTTCCAGGGCAGGAGAATGTCCTTAATTTCACTTTTTCCAGTTATATACAGAGCAGTTCTGACATCTCCCTAGATCTCAAATTCAATCTAGTCAAAACCAATCTCATCCTCATTGACCTCCACTTCCCTCTAGAATTCTCGTCTCACCTTCCTCATTCTAAGTCTTTAGAATTTTCTTTAACTCTTCCTCTCCTGTATCGGCTTTAAGTCATTTTACTTATGCCTTCACAATGGCTCTTTGATGCCATTGGTGGTGTTATTTTTAAGAGTGGAAATTTGGAAACAGTTTAAATGTCCCAAAACAGTTAAGTAAACAATCATATATCCCCATAATGGAATATTCGGTGGCCATTAGAATGATGTTTTTTAAATTTACTTAATTACATGAAAGCATGTTTATATCACCATGCTAAAGAAAATTTTTTAATTAAAATCATATAATTATATGTGCTAAGTAATAAAAATAATATATATATAGTAAGCTCAGTATGATATAATTTATATATATTGTAAGACTGGAGGAAAGTGTTTAACAAGAAGAAAAAGGAGGGTGCCTGGGTGGCTCAGTTGGTTAAGCGACTGCCTTCAGCTCAGGTCATGATCCCAGAGTCCCGGGATCAAGTCCCCTATCAGGCTCCCAGCTCCATGGGGAGTCTGCTTCTCTCTCTGATCTTCTCCCCTCTCATGCTCTCTCTCACCCTGTCTCTCTCTTAAAAATAAATAAAATCTTAAAAAAAAAAAAAAGAAGAAGAAGGAGGAGGAGGAAAGAAAGGAGCACAAGGCGATTTTCCTGAGTGATGGCAATCTTCTAAACCTGGGGTTATGGCTATAGGAGTACAGAGAATTATTAAATTCAGTGACCATTCACTGCCTAAGCCCCGTTCTTAAAATCTGTGTTGCATGTTAAATACATCTGGATTGTTTTTTCTTTTTTTTTTTTTTTTTAGTTTAAGGGAAAGCCTCATTTTAAAAAACAGGCTAGATGGAAATTGGCTAAAATGTGAACAATGACTACATTTAAATAATGAAACTATATATAATTTTTTGTCCTCTGGTTTTAAATTTTCTTTGATGAGCAAAGGAGAAAAACTTAAGAGATGGGCAGTTTTTTTATATATCCTTTTCCATTTCCTCTTCCTTTGCCACCATCTGACTAGATTAGCCCTCTGCCATCAGCTATCCTGGGTAAAACCTGTCAGCCTTAAACCTCCTTTAAGGAGCTGACAGAAGGGTACAGACTTTCTAGGTGGGGGCTAGAGAAAGAAAAATAAGAATATCACTTATATTTCATCTCCTGTTCAAAAACCTTAGCAGCTCCCTGATGCTGTCTCTAAGATTAAGTCCAACGTCTCTGTAATCTAGACCTATCCTCACCTCTCCCCCTTATTAGTCACAAATCCTAACCATGAACCTTCCACTCCCATTAGGCTGCTATGGCAAGACTTAACTTTGCTCAAAACAAAAAAGCAACTTTTTACCTGCTGAAATTTGACAGTAACGTTAAATTAATTCTCTCGAGTCACAGGGAAATGGTATTTCACATACAGAGATAACTATATTACACTGTCTCCAAAATTGGAAATGTAGCAGTGAATCCAAAAGTGAAGACTGTTGATATTAAATCTTAGAATCCAAAAATAGACATGTAAACACTGCAATAGTCATAGTGCTTCCTGTATATAAATACAGAGCAGGCCCTTGTCCTTGCTAGTGTTTGCAGTGAAAGCTCGCATGCCCCACATGGAGGCTGGCTATGCGATACCGGATTTTTGCCACATTTCGTTGTGCAGGGACTTTGGGTCTTCAATCCTAAAAAGGTACTAAAACTGCTAAATAAAGTGATTTCTGGAAGAGCCAAAGTGCACAAGCTGATAAAACAGTAAAAACATGGGGCTTTTTGAGGACACATATATTCTACCATCTGCTTTGATCACTTTATGATTCAAAATCAGCTAACACGAAAAGAAAAATTAAACCTCTTAAATACTGAGTTTAAAAAACACACAATGCATTTGGGGCTTCTGATGTTCATTTCCGGCAATTGAGTATGTGTCCTTATTTGAAATCACTAAAAATAAACAGGAAACCGCCCAAACCGTCACAGTCCCTTACTATATATGTGTCTCTGTCTCTGTGACCCTTCATTAGTAAAACAAACCTTGGGCTAGCTCGTGAGCTACAAAAACAAAAACACACCTGCATTAAATAAGATCACAGATTAACATCCCACTTTACCCATACAGCTTCATAACAAATTGAATGAGACACGGCACTCCAAGGGAGGGCAAGACAATCAACCCTCCCTCAAGGACCTCAGAGTTATGCTGGCCTCATCTTAGAGGGGAGGCTGGAGTGCAGGTGGAAGTGCCTCAGAAAGAACCCAAGAAAGGGCTCTAGGGACAGGAACTGCCCACTATCCCTGTTAGCTTCCATTTTAAATGCAGATTTAAAGATAACTGCCTTCTGATTTTTTTTAACCCCTCAAATAACTACTCTTACTTTCCAGAACAGGGCACAACAGATTCCCCAGTTTCTACCTGATGGCAGCAGAATTACAAACTCAATTTTCCAGTACCCTCCCTGTTGCCTAAACTCAATACATTTTTCTAACTTCTGTAGAGAAAAGGCCAAAAGTCCCATAAGAGGAAGAGGCCTCCATTATTCCAGAGTGTCCTACCCTATTTTCATAAAGGCCTTAACTTCTTTAGGAAGGGAAATTCCACAGTATTTCAAAACACCTCATTTAGTAGCTAACACTATCTGCCCCGCCCCCGCTCCGTTTGTTACCTACATTTGTGAAGAGTCAAAGAAACATTACATTCCCCAATATAGCTTGCCTATCCATTGTATTAAAAGATAAACTTGCTCTCCAACTTACCAAATAGTTATAACCAGTCCTACTTTTATTCCGGAACATCCTCTCCCCACTGCGTCACCCCTTGCCCTCCTGGCACTGCTTCTCCTTGCCCAGGACCTGTGGCTGCCTTGGGCTCTGGTCTTTCTAGTTTTCCCTTCACGACTCAGCCAACCCCCACCTTTCTCTATTCATCACTGTAACTGCATTTTAACTCTAGAAGTCCCTTATCTTATCCTCACTTTACAGAGACAACTTCCTCTGCAGAAGTCTCTGGACAGCGTATTTCTTCTTGTTTTCATCTACAGATCAAGTTTGGCTTTTAATATTGGTCAGAAGCCAACGACCTCCTGGAAATGACTTGCTCATTGTTTTCTTGCCAAATTCTTGCCTCAGGCATTACCGTCTCTGAGAATTCCACACTGAGGACACTAATTTTCTCCAGCTTTTCCTGCTCATAGGCATCACAGTGGTATAACCAGCTTCCTCCTTAGAGAATCAAGTAATAAATCTCTCCCCCTCTCATTTCTGTCCTCGGTAGAGAGACACCTGAATGAACTACATAACCTAACAGCAAGTGCTAGAATTAGCCAAGACCCACTTATATATATAAACCACAGGCAGTATTACCCAATCATTTGATCATACATTTTTCTTAGTAGATTTTCCCAGAAGTATTCCTTACCCGTCTAGCCATATTTTCAGTTTTGAGGTTCAACTAAAAGGTAGGAGAAAAGAGAAACCAAAACTTGGATACAGTACTGTAACTCATCCTGCAAAATTGTGCTGCCAGCTTCAGGGGAGAAGGAAAGAGGGGGAGCATTCTCCTTAGAGTGAGATGATCGTATTGGATACATCAGTGCTAGACAAGTCGCAGCTGTCAAACAATTTTAAGTATATTGAAGACTCTGAACAATCTGTAAAGCAGTTAAGCCAGAAGGACTACAGCTTGTAAAAGAAGCAAATCGCAATCATGAGTAGCTCAGTTGCTTCCTGAGTAAAAACCCACTCCTTAGCACATTTAAATTAAAACCAAACACATTAAAATCCCTGTCAGATTCCTTAAGAGAGAATGTTTGCATGAGAGAAATGGTAAATTATTAATATCGACATGAATATGTAAGTATATCAGGAAAATTTTTATTTAGGTAAACTAAGGATGGTATATATACACATGAATATATAATTACACACACACAGGCACAGCCAGATTTACAGGGTCCTCCCAAAAAAAAGGAAAAAAGACTTGAAAATGAAATTTCCCACAGAGAATTAAAATTTTAAGTCAACAGTCTGAGAAAAAAATATGGGAAGTTACCTTAAAGAGACAAAAACAAAAACAGAAAAGCTTTCAGGCTATCAAGTCTTTCTTTGTAACCAGAAAACCTGATTAACCCATCTAAAGAAAAAGGCAAGTCTAGCAGGGGTGGTAGAGGTAGTACTATGACTAATGATAGCGATAATAACATCACAACAACCTTATAAAGTCACAGGGGGCTAAGAAGCTTAAAAAGGTGAAGACTCGTCTAAGATCCCAGCTAAGTGGTAGGACGGGGCCCAGGTCTGTCCATCTACACCACTCACCTGGGGAAGGACAACAAAAAGTAGACTTTTTATGTAAGTGCTTCCCAGGATGAGAGGCCATTCTGGAGATGGAGGGATGTTCAAATCATCTAACTCCCTCGCTCTAAATTCAAGCTAAGCAAGCAACATAAGGATGCTTTGGCTGCTGGTAAAGCCTGCCTGCTTCCAATGGTGGGACAGAGAGAAGACATGGGGGTGGGGAGGGGGTGGCACATAAACTTGGGAGAGAGGATCACCTCAAGAACTGAAGTTTGGGTGGAACAGAGGAGAGTTTCAAACTCCCCAGGCCTCCTCCTGAGCTCCTCTTCACCCCCACCCCAAGACCATTCACTCTCACAGACCGGGAAGGAGTGGCGGAGCAGGCCAACAAGGTGAAGAAGTGCTCCTACTTCAAGAATAACACAAAGGCAAAGTAGGGAAGTGGTGAGGGGAGACAGTGAAAGGGAAGCTGTTTCTTAAGCAAAAAGGAACATTTAATCCTGAAGCCTACTTTTTGGTCTGGCCTTGTCAGAAGCAGCAAGATCCAGGGAAAAGCTAATCAAAAGCCTTACTACCTGTTTATTTAGGAGAACTCAACGAAAAGAACACAGTATAGAGGAAGGAGTCCAATCTTTGGGTTTTACTCCTCATTCCCATCGTAAAGAATGATTCCAGG